>NW_023270865.1:6398604-6406792 GCF_011800145.1 Mirounga leonina | reverse complement strand
TCTGACCCTCCTCCCTCTCATGCTCTCTGTCTCTCATTCTCTCTCTCACAAATAAATAAATAAAATCCTTAAAAAAAAAAAAATTGTGTCTTCCTCCCACTGAATAAAGGACTTTGTCATTTTACATTGGACAACTAGACACGGACAGAATTGAAATCAGTGAAAAAGGAGTTAAGAAGGTGAGAGAGAGAGAGATCTTTTCTGTTTGTCTGTTTTGTTTATTTATTTTGGAGTTTAATGGCCGATGTTGTAAGAGCTTCCTAGGCTCTATGTGCGCAGAATTTCTCAGGAGCCCCAGGACCCAGAAAAGGCCTCTGGGAGTTGTACACAGGCCACTGCCGCCCCACGAAATTGTCTGGCACTTGAGAGCCCAGGACCTGGGGTCTGTGGGTCAAAGCGCCTCCTCCTTCTTGGTACACCTGCCCCGAAGTCTCCATCCAGGTCAGCCCCCGAGAGGAGGAACTGTCTGGGAGCAAACCCTTAGTGGAGGGGTCGTGGGGAGGAACAGAGGTCCTGGTCAGGGACTTGGGGACACAGGTGGATGAGGGGAGTGGTCAGAGGTCCTATTGGAGTGGGGAGCACTGAGACGGGGCGGGGGTGAGATGTGGCAGCCAAGGAGAGGGGGCAGGTTCAGGTCGCTTCCAAGGAGGGACCCAGGCCCAGTAGAATCAGCAGTTCCCCGCATGCAGCCCTTTAGTCTCCCTGGCTTCAGATGAAGTGCAGGTGACCTGTGACTCAGGTCCCTGATGCGCCCCTTCTCCCTACGAAGCAAGCAGCTCTGGGGAGGGTGTCCATGGGCCAGGAGGCTCCCTCCTGGCCTGGTGCTCTGGGGACTGGGCCCCGCAGGGCTGGAGGGCCTGGTGCAGGGCTGTGGGCATGGGCTCTACGCCAGCGGCTCCCAGGTGGGGCCCGTCCAGCCCAGGGGCAGCAGCCGCTCAGGGACCCTCCGCCGGGGCCCATCCTGTACCTGCACACCTCCGAAGGACCATCCCAGGGGGCTTCCCCGCTGTCCCAAGAGGGACGCCTGAGGCCACCCCCTGGTCTTGGAAGGTGCCCACACAACCTTGATTCGGTAATGGAAAGTGTTCTGGCTCTGGCAATAGCTACCTGGGGCCGTGTGCGGGTGGGAAGCTGGAGAAGGGACACGTCCTTCTCTAACTGCCCCAAGGCCAGGCATCCATCATCCTCCTCCCCATTCTAAGTGTGTCCTCCACCCTCTGCTCTGTCTTCTTCGGCTGCTGAGCTCTCTCTTTCTCCTTGTCCGGCAAGAAAAAATCATGAAGGAGAACTCGAGAAAGCTTTCCAATGTCAACGGCAGCTTGGGGGTTCCCAGTCTCAAACTCTGAGAGAGGCTTCAGGGGAAAATGCCCCCTCCCACAGATACCTCTCTCTCTCTCTCTCTCACACACACACACACACCACACACACACACATCCACACACACTTCAATACTCTATGACATTATTTAGAGACTACAATAGAGTTTTATTTGTGTTCATTTAGGAGTTTTAAAAATACAGTTCGTAAGTATGAGTTTTATTCTTGTTTTTGTTTTATTTTTTTGCTTAAGTAGGACTTCAACAGATGTTGGTGGCTGGTAACATGTCACAGCATCCAAGCCCTCTCCAACCCATCCCAGCGTCTGTTGACACACCCCAACACTAAGCTCTGGGGCAGGAAAACCCAATTTCACACCATTTCAATAAAGTCTGATGATTCAATATTTCTTAAACATTTTTATCTGCCCTTAAAGAAACCCCATTTGTCTCTCCCCCAGCACCTCCAAACACTAACCCACTTCTATCTTTATAGGTTAGTGTTTTCTGGACATTCCATATAACTGGAACCATACAGTATGTAACTTGTTAGATCTAGCTTCTTTCATGTAGCATAATGTTTTAAAGGTTCATCCATGTCATAGCATGTGTATATCACGCTTTTTATGGCTGAATATTTAATTGTGTGTATAATCCACCTTTTGTTTATCCATTTATCAATTGGGGGGCATTTGGGTTGTTCCCGTTTTAGGCTATGATGAGTACTGCTGCTATGAACATTTGTGCACCTGTGTGGAGCTAGGCTTTCATGGCTTTCATGCAAGGCTTATCTTGCATATGTAACTAAGAGTGGCATTGCTCTGTCACATGGTGACTATATGTATGTTCTGCATGTGTGTATGTAGACGGTTTGCTCAAGGCTCTGGTGGCTGTCGGCATTCATTGGCTTGTGTCTGCACCACTCCTGCCTCTGTCTTCATATGACCTTCTTAATACCCATCATCCGGATGCTTGTTATTTTAACTCATTCTGCAGAGCAGGCTAGAACAGCTGGCTTTATCTCATGTATCTATCTGTCAGAGTGGCTGTGAAGGAGCTCTCCATAAAGCAGAACCTCAGGTGGGCAACCTTCTCAGCCACGTACACGCCGGAAGTGAGTGGCAATGAGATGTTTTGTTGTGTGTTTTTGCTTCTTTTGTTTCTTCTTACTTTTTTGAGAGAAAGGATGAACTGGGGCGGGGGTGGAGAATTATCCAACAGAAATTTCCTTATATGCCTTGAACCAGTGACTCTCCCAACCTTTTCTGAAAAGCTCTGTGCACGTGGTGGGGGAAGCTGATTTAACTCCTCCTGAAGACAATTTACAGCTTTGTCTTGCCCTTAATTCCGGCTTGTGCAGAGCCCCAGGGCAGCCACAGGGAGGAGATCGGGGCCTTCTGGTTCTTTCATATGCATGCAGACAGCTGCTTCCATGTACATGGACTTTTGGTTCCCCAGTAATACGTGAGACCTTTTCAAAGTCCCCATGGGCATCTCATTCCACAATTTTTCCTTTTAAATTTTTGGTCATTTTCTTGTTTGCTCCAACTGGATCATCTCAGGCACCTGCAATGTTTAACAACTATCACTGATTGTTGTAAAAAAAAAAAAAAATCCCAGGGAAAATGCTGTTCTTACTGATGGAACTCTTGGTCAGGAGTAGGTCAATGAGATGGGGGGATCCAGGGAAATGACAGATCAAATAATAACAGTTCTATGGGATAGGGTTTAGGAGAACTCCCAGCCTGATCTGCCCTTTTGAGTGGCTTCCAGAAGGCTGTTTTTCATTGCTACCATGTTTGCCAGGCTGTTGGTTTTCAAGGCTGTCATGAAGTTTCATGAAGCTAAGAAGAGGGTGGTAGGGATGCAGCAAGCTAAATCATTATGAATATCACTGCTGTTACTGATATTCAGCTATTTTCCTGAATAAATGCTCCTTGAATTTTTTAAAGAGTTTGCTTAATGTCCAGGGATTTGAAAGTGTTGGTTTCAGCAATTATTGCTCTTGTTACTTATATGGAGGAGCAGATTTTGAAGAGCCATTGATTGCCATTACAAAAGTGGATCAGACAACTGATTTTTAAAATGCAGGATGCATTAAATTGTTTGAATACCACCTTCCTAATGGATCTCCAGCCCCAGATGAAGAGTAAAGAAGAAACATAGCTGTACAATTGTATATAATGTTTACCTTCTGAACAGTAGCAGGTGAAATATCTATGGCCTGTATGAGCAGAGGTGCTATCATTTTTGAAAAACCTTGAAAATTTGCAAAAACATACAGCTCAATATTTTTCTTTAGTTCTCACTGTCAAAAGTTTCTGTGATCATTTCTCCAATGCCTGTTTTCTTTTCTCCTTATCTGTGAAAAGAATTTTGTCAAAAATATTGTGAAATGTCTGAAATCTGGACAAAGGAAGCTGACTTGTAATACTTTTATAAAATTTACAGAAAGTAGAAGGAGCCTTTATACCTACAGAGACACAGCTGCATTCTCATAGGGGGAATTTTTAAATTACATGAGCCATTATTCTTTTTAAATTCAGTAGTTAGATACTGAAGATACATGCTTTTTGTACTACAAAATATAAGCTTTGTTTAGAAAGCTTTATATATTTGTTTTTGATCAAAATGATAGGTATTTATTTTATTTTTCTTACATGTAATGCATGAAAATCCTTAGTGAGTAAAGCTCTTTCTGAAATAAATTATTATAGGACTGTCAGAAAGATCAACACTAAAGCCAACTTAGGAAAAACTCAGCTAATTTCAGATTTGAATCTAAAGTTAAAACTTGGTTTTATCTCACTCCATTCACTGATCAACCCAAAGAATGTGAGTCATGGGGTGGGGGGGCAGGCGTATTTTACCCTCTTATCTAGATAAATGCACATGATTTCAGTCTTCCTACCAAAATTTACAAGAAAGGGTTACAATCCTTTCTAAGGCAAAGTGTAGCACCTCTTCTTCCTTGCCTCATCTAGGAACTTAGTATCTCCTATCTTTTTCCAGGAAGTTCAAAAG
This sequence comes from Mirounga leonina, assembly GCF_011800145.1. Classification (NCBI taxonomy): domain Eukaryota; kingdom Metazoa; phylum Chordata; class Mammalia; order Carnivora; family Phocidae; genus Mirounga; species Mirounga leonina. Next base: position 6,402,452 of record NW_023270865.1, on the reverse strand, counting down.
ACTTGCCTCCAAGGCTTTGAAACACAAAAATGTTAAATACATTGATATTTGTTATTTTATTTTTTTATCTATTTATTTTTTATTTAATTTTTATTATGTTCAGTTAGCCACACAGAGTACATCATTAGTTTTCGACGTAGTGTTCAATGATTCATTAGTCGTGTATCACACCCAGCGCTCATCACATCATGTGCCCTTCTTAATACCCATCATCCGGATGCTTGTTATTTTAACTCATTCTGCAGAGCAGGCTAGAACAGCTGGCTTTTTTTTTTTTAATTTTATTTATTTATTTGAGACAGAGAGAATGAGAGACAGAGAGCATGAGAGGGAGGAGGGTCAGAGGGAGAAGCAGGCTCCCTGCCGAGCAGGGAGCCCGATGCGGGACTCGATCCCGGGACTCCAGGATCATGACCTGAGCCGAAGGCAGTCGCTTAACCAACTGAGCCACCCAGGCGCCCCTAGAACAGCTGGCTTTATCTCATGTATCTATCTGTCAGAGTGGCTGTGAAGGAGCTCTCCATAAAGCAGAACCTCAGGTGGGCAACCTTCTCAGCCACGTACACGCCGGAAGTGAGTGGCAATGAGATGTTTTGTTGTGTGTTTTTGCTTCTTTTGTTTCTTCTTACTTTTTTGAGAGAAAGGATGAACTGGGGCGGGGGTGGAGAAATGCGCAGTTGAGAGTGAAGGTCAGTGGGCATGAGGGGAGGAAAGGGCTTTGGCCACTGGGAGAAAGTTCTCGAAAGTAAATTTGATTCCACAGAGTGAAGCTTTCCCGGGCTGTGCAGCCACCCAAGATGCTGCATCCAGACCTTAAGACCATCTGCACTTGTTATAGGGCTTCACTGCAAAGTGACCTGTGAGGCAGGACATACTGTTTTCTACTTCACACAGGAAGTCTTAGAAGCCACGGTGCCTGCAATGGCCGGAGAGCTTTGAGGGTAAGAGGTCACCTGCTCCTAACGCAATACCTTGATTTGGTCTGCAAAGGGCAGGGTAGGCACATTTCCCAGCAGAGAAGTGACGCTGGTAACATGTCTCGTGCTGAAAACTTGTCAGATCACATCATATCAACCGTTGTTTTTCCCTGCTGCTTGTCACATACGATGTCCCAGATTGCTATGTTTGGACACTTAATGTGTAACAATATGCCAGTGTTGTGTCTTTGTTAGTCTTGCTGAAAGAAGTAGGTTCCAATTCACATAGAGTTTAGCGCTATATTTACTGTAGTCATCTTAACTTGGGACCACTGTGTACTCTGCATGATTTATGAGAGGTGTCACTTAGCTCTGAGTATGAATATGATAGTCCCCTCTTGGACGACACTGATAGATCTCAGAGAGGTTAGTAGTTGGTAAAATAGGGGAGAATATTCCAGAAGGAAGGCTTATATTGGCAGGAGAGGGAGCGGGAGATCTGATAACATAGATGGCTTGATGAAGAGAAAGAACACTGTGCTCAATGTCATTTACATTACCTTTTGCCCAAATTAAGGAGTCTCCTGCCTTCTTCCTGAATAAAGGTCTCATAAAATAACACTTTCCTGTACACAGAATAAAAGTGCACATGAAGACACATTCTCTCCTTTGCCTGAGGCATCTCTCTCTGGCTCCTGAGCTGTGTGCCCCCTGCTGCTTGGCCCTGAGACCCTCCTGGCTGCCCCTATGGCCCCAACCAGCCTGTGTCTTTGTGCTAAATCATGGTTGTCTCTGATCTGGCCTGCCACACCATGACAGGGATGACAAATCTATGTCTTTAGGAAGAACAAACTCTACTAAGACAAGAGGGCAGCTCTGTGAACAGGTCTCCCTGGGAAAGTGTAGGTTATAAAGAAGTGGGAAGTATTGATGCTAAAGATAGAAAATTCTCCAGTACACATGTTTTCCGGTCTTTGGAAGAACAGTAATTCAGCCCTATAAGAAAAAAGACTTCAGAAAAACTGTTTTAAACACAAGGGGAATCATTGGTACTTAACAGATGCTCTTTTAAAGTCTGGGATAAAATAAAAGAAAGAACTCTCTAGAAGGAAAGAAGATGCAATGACAGTTGAGGTCCTCCCATGATCCTATTCTAACAGATGGAAGCATCTTCTCCCTCTCCAGCAGATATCCTGTTGTTCTCAGCCCTGGCTCAAACTAACCCAAACATAATTTGTATTTACCTTTTTAAAAGGTATTGGCAACTCCTTTTGTGTATGCAGTTAGGGAAGATGATGAAAGTCAGGCTGTGTCCAGTGATCTATCATAACTGAGAGTCCCTCTTGAAGGCAAAACACTACAGAGGTGTCATTCTGCCCCATGGATCCCCTGGGGAACAGGCCACCTTCCAGGGGGAGCAAGTGAGGAGCTCCTGTCCCCTCCTGGTGACAACATGTCTGCAGTGTTTACAAATCTCAGGATGTTCCCACGTCTCGGCTGCCAATAACCCCAGAGTAGAGAAAACCAAGGATGCCCTTCACATGTCTCTGGTTTTCAGCAGGAATTCAAACTCCAATTTAGCAAACATTTCATTCATGATAATATTCTATTTAATGAAACTGCACTTTCAAAAGATTCTTGCTGTGTAGACAAACTATATTCTCAAGTGTTTCCCTACCTCAGACTCCCATAACATAAAAGGACACCTTGAAATCCAGTCAAAGGGATGCTCACAGTGTAAGAGATTCCTAACCGAGGTCCACAGAGCAGATGCTCCGTTTCATCTCCCACTTTTATTACTAAAGTCTGCATGAGACATGACTGAAAGTTGAGTAACCACATACAGAAATGTCTTCTCATAAACACCTGCAATATTGTTTAGCCAATTTTGATCTTGATTTTGCTGAACCAAGAGTTATACAGCTGTCTGGTTCCTGAGAGAAATATCCTGGCTAGAATGAAAATGTGGTCAAGCTAATAGAAACAGCCACCATAGAGAGCAGTTTTTTTTTTTTAAAAAAAACATATCCCAAAGTGATTGAATGCTACTCTTTCTCTGGAAGCCAATATGATACTGTATTGTGCGGAGTTTATATTTATGGAGTTGTTAAAACATATACTGGCCTTTGAACATTAAACTTAGGTCCAATTTATGGCCCAAACAAGAAAACACATTCTATGGTGTGGTTGATCCTGGAAACTCTTTAATCCTGTAGTTCAGGGTCAGGGTTATAGGCTATCAACAGGATTTGGGACACAGTAGACTATGAGATTTAGGTAATGGTAACCCATAGGTTCTTCCTATAAAAAAAAGTTTCAACTCTTGTAATTAGAGAATTAAGTGGTATCTAAAAATGCAAGTGCTTTTCCGGCCAGAAGTTCTTGGGCATGGAGTGGCAGCGCTAGCGTAGTCTACGTCCAGGGTAGCCCTGGCCACCAGGCTGTTCCCTTGGGGGGTGTCCTTCCAATGGACACAGCCTGCCTCTGACTGCCATGCTCCTTCCTGAGCCACACTTCCCTGGGCAAGGAGCTTTGTCTTCAGAAATCCTCAGTTCACATCTGCCACAGCAAGATGACAAATTCCCATATGTGTTGTGTCATAAGGAACAAATAGGATAACTCAGGGGCTTCTCTTTGTAAAGCCCCAAATTCTCCCTGGACAATCAGGCCCCATTTTTGCCCTCTGACTCAGCACCCATTCTCTGGACCAATTTCATGTCTCACAGTGGAAATGTCTGCCTTTTTAACTGTCCTCTGACCTCTTCCTGACCCATGGGTCTCCTTCCTCCAGAAGGAGCTGGAGGAAGTGTGTAGCCCTTCAGGAATTGTAGATATTGCAGAAGGAAATACCAAGATACTTGGTGAAAATGTGTGTAGCCCTTCAGGAATTGTAGATATTGCAGAAGGAAATACCAAGATACTTGGTGAAAA
>NW_023270865.1:6352861-6398594 GCF_011800145.1 Mirounga leonina | reverse complement strand
GGAATTGTAGATATTGCAGAAGGAAATACCAAGATACTTGGTGAAAAGCAATTTTCCTCTTTCCAATAGTTTTGAATTTCAATTCTTTCAAAACAACACACTAGAAACAAAAGAGGGAATATTGGATGGAAAATTCAGCACCTATTCTGATAACTTTTTTTTAACGTCTTCCTCAAAGAATTGGCATTGACCTCTGCTCTAGGATATATGGCCATAAAACGGTCTAGTTGCTTTATCAGTACCTCTCCAACTTCACTGTAGAATCAAAAGCCTCCATATAAACATTAAATTTCTGTAGTTTACCTGAAATTTACTATCTAAGGAAATAACGAACACAGTAGGCTCTGATGTCTACTGTGTATATGCTCGTGTCATGTTCTGTCTACACTGCTGATGGGCTGTGTGAATTTGGGCAGGATGCCCGGCCTCTCTGTGCGGTTTCCTCATCTGTAAGCTGAGGACAAGGGTGTTTGTCCCAGGGCCCATGTGCAGATTAAACTTTTCATTGGACATGGAGGGAGCAGGGGAGACAAGGCAGCCCACATGATGCACGGGGCACTTCTTTAGTCTTGTCAAGATGAGCCCATCTCAGAACTTTGGGCTTCTATTCATGTCTCCTTATTGACCTCTAGCTCACAAAACTTTGACGATTTGTTCACCTTCCTGTCTCCTTTTCGTGACTCAGTTTCAAGAGAGCAGGAACTATGACTCTCTCCCCTTTGTTCAAATGCATGTTGCTGGAGAAATGTTCAGCAAATGGTCATCAAATCAGGAATGAATGGATAGATGGAAAAGTGTCTCCCAATAAAAACTTTCAGTGCTTCCATAACTGACAACAAACTCAGGGACTTAACATGTAAACTCTTCTCCAATCTGTCTTGCAACCCCCTCAAAAGGCCAGCTTCCTCTAGCAATACCTAGTAGTACTTAGTCTTGAGCCCAACTGAACTGCTTTGGGCTCCCCAAACATGCTTTGAGTTCTTCTGTTTTTGATTATTCTGTCTTCTCCACAATCACCTCGCATCATCTAAAGCAGTCACTTAGATTTACTAAAATACCTGTGGACATTTCCCTTAGGAGTGATTAACTATATTTTCAAGATTAAAGAAAAGTCTAGATACAATTTTTAAGATGTTGATTGTTTCCTTTGCTGTGCAGAAGCTTTTTAAATTTTACCTAGTCCCAGTTGTCTATTTTTGCTTTTGTTGCCTGTATTTTGGTCTCACATCCATGAAATCATTACTGAGACCAATGTCATCAATGTTTTCCCTTAGGTTTTCTTTAAGAGCTTTACAGTTTAATGTCTTGAACAATCAAAATTACAATGACATATCACCTCACAAAGTTAGGATGGCTATTATCAAAAAGACAGAAGGCACCAATGTTGGCAAGGATGTGGAGAAGTTGGAACCCTTGTGCACTGTTGGTGAGAATGCAAGTGGTGCAACCATTTTGGTAAATAGTATGGAGGTTCCTCAAAAAATTAGAAGGAGGAACTACAACATGATCCTGCAACCCTACATCAAAGTACTTATCCAAAAAAATTAAAATCAGGATCTTGAAAAGATTTTAGCACTCCCATGTTCATTACAGCACTACTCATAATAGCCAAGAAGTGGGAACAGCCTAAGTGTCCTTAGACAGATGAGTGGATAAAAAAAATGCAGTTTGTGCATATGTGAGATAATAGAAAATACATATATTGGTCTCTGCACCGAGTTCCTGGCACAGAGCTCCTAAAACCCCTGTGAATTCTTCTTTTTTAAAAAGATTTATTTATTTATTCATTTGAGAGAGAGAGAGCACGTGCAACCGGGGGGAGGCAGACAGATGGTATCCTTTGTCATCTCCCTTAATAAACTGGCAAGAGTAAGTAAGAGAATTCCATGAATTCTGTGAGTGGCTCTAGCAAATTAATTAAACCTGAGAGGGGGTCATGGGAACCTCCTATTTGTAGCCAAAACGTACAGAAGCTGTGTGCAACCCAGGGATCTGCTACTTGCACATCTGAAGGAAGGTGAGGGCAGTCTCTAGGGATCACGCCCTTAACCTATGGGATCTGACACTATCTTGACAGAAACAGTGTTAGGATTGAGTTAAATTGTGACACCCTGGTGGTGTCACAGAGAATTGCCTGGTGTGGGGAAAAAAAACCTCTATATATTTGGTGACCAGAAGTGAAGTATCTTGGGTGAGCAGTAAAGGAGACACACAGAAAGGAAAGACAGGAGGAAAGAACTGGATTTTTCCTACTCAGATGGAAAGAAGGTAGTTTTTTTCTAATACAACATACAATGGATTTTATTCAGCCTTTACAAAAAGAAATTCTGCGTGATGTGCTAACATGGATGAACCTTGAGGACATTATGCTAAGTGGAAAAAACTAGTTATAGAAAGAGAAATACTGCATGATTCCGCTTATATAAGGTATCTAACACAGTCAAATTCATAGAATCAAAGAGGGAATGGCAGTTGGCAGAGGCGGAAGGAGAACAAAAGAGCAGTTAGCAATTAACAGGCATAAAATTTCAGTTAAGCAAGATGAATGTACTGTGGAGCTCTGCCTTACAGCACTGCATCTATAGTCAACAATACTGTATTACACACTTGAAAATTTGTTAAGAGGATAGACCATAAGTTAGAGTTCTTACCACAGTAAAACAAAATAAAAAATAAAATAAAATGTGATTTTAAAAAAGTGATTTGAAGTCCACCTCAAATGTGAAGATGTTTTAAGAATGTCTTCATCAATTTATTTTATTTCACTTGTATTTTCCTTTTTAATTACTGATAAGAATAATATATGACAATGATGTATAAATAAATCAAATGTGTTCTTTTTTTTTTAAAGATTTACTTGAGAGAGAGAGAGAGCAGGGGGAGGGGCAGAGGGAGAAAGAATCTCCAGTAGACTCCCTGTTGAGTTCGGGGCTCAATCTCAGGACCCTGAGATCATGACCTGAGCCAAAATCAAGAACTAGTCACTCAACCAACTGAGCCACCCAGGCACCCCTAATACGTTCTTTTAGTAAAATGGAGATTTAAGCAAAAACAAACAAACAAACAAAGTTGTTGTAATCAAATGCTTGCTCAGATTTCTTTTCCTCCTCCTTGGACCTTGAACAGGACCCTGTATTTAAGTGCAGGCACTGAGGAGTCCATCTTGGTTGTTCCACTGGCATGCTAGAATAGGACTAGAAATGGCAATAGAGGAGAAAAAATAAACATCAGAAATTAAAGAATATCTTTACTGTAAAAACAGAACAAATCACTATTTCCATCCCCACTTTCTCTGTCCAGCTCTTCCTAATCTAATTACTTACCTTCCTGTTTGGAAATAGCCTCACTGACTGTTGGGTTGTAATTCGTTGATCCTTTGTTTGCTTGCTTTGGGGCATGGGAAAGAAAAGTGGTAAGTGAGACATGTGCTATCATGTATCTTGCTCCAATGCTCTTGTCTGGTTGCTATTGTTCAGTCCTGAAAAGTTCACATGCATTTGGGTCTAAAACGTCTCTTTCATTCCCTGTCTTTATGGGATCCTGAAAAAAAAAAAAAAAAAACAACAAAACCTTCACCTTAGTGCACTGATTGAGACACTTTGCCATATCCTTACTGAATTAGAGTCCCTTCCTGTAATCTGAGATATTAATCTATAATCAATACCGGAGCTATTCCATGGCTGTGTCAGAAGTAAAACAGAGGCAAATTGGCTAGGACATCAGTGAACCCATAAGGACAATTTAGAGAATCTAATAAATTTAGACTGATGATCAGATATTCTTTTTACTTCAATTTAAATAGTTTCCATCAGGAACTGGTACATTTTAAGTAAACTGTTAGAACTTAGAAGACATCTTGCTGTATAGTAGGTGTTCAAAACAAATTATTGAATGAATGAATGAATGAATGAATGAATACAAGGTGAGAGAAAAATTGCCACTCAAAAACTTAACAGACAACTTTTAGAGAAAAATAAAGAACTTTCCAAACATCCTATGTCACCCTTCAGAGTTATATACATAGAACTTCTTTTTGTTCACTGGAAAACTAAAAATAAATAAAATCCTTTATTTCACTTCAGATATTCACCTATAACTTGATTATTTTCATCAGAATTTCCCACTTTCCCAATGCCAGAGCCTGTGTTAACAGAAGCTCTTCATTATATCAAAGAAACTACAGAATTAATTATTGTTTGTCCAAAAAAAGACAGCTATTGGGAAAGAAAGGGCATGTGGCAGCCTTCTTACTTTAGAAACTCCTGGAACCACTTTAAAGGGAAAACAGCTCATGCTCACAGGCCTGATTAACAAACCTGAGTAACATTTTTTTTTTTTTTTTAACAATTCATTTACCCATAGGTCAGGTTAAAATGGTTAATAGACTCTGAACAGGGAAGTTATTATACACTAAATACCAAGGATTTTTAAAAATTCTAAGTAGTTATTGATTATAAATTACTCTAAAGGTGAGAGAGTATAACTCAGATGTGATTAAATTTAAAAACCTAAAGAAAGTAGTCTACAGCACATGTATCACTTACTACTTTTCTTTCCCATGCCCCAAAGCAAGCAAACAAAGGATCAACGAATTGCAGCCCGACAGTCAGTGAGGCTGTTTTCAATGTTTGTAGCATGTGTTATTTAAAATTCAGTTTTGTTTCTATTTATTTATTTATTTATTTTTACCTAAAAACATCTGTACGATTTAAAAAACTGGTTGTTTTTGAGACAATGAACAACTGTTTAGAGAATCTTTCCAAATGTGTAAAAACAGCTACATGACCAACATGTTATAGGAAATTGAAAAAGAATGAAAAAATAAAAGATCCTGGGCTGCCATTCCCCCCACCTGCAATAAGGAAGCAACTTTGAGCATTATTGCCCATTATTGCCTTTGTTTTGAAGTGCATATTTCAAAGTGCCTTTTCTGCATGCTACTTTTGCCATTTTCCAGTTTATTCCTTTCCCTCCTTAATTTTCCAGTGATTTTTTGCTTTCCGTGGCTAATCTTTTTTTTTTTAAGATTTTATTTACTTATTTGAGAGAGAGCGAGCACACGCAGCGGGGGCAGCAGGCAGAGGGAGAAGTAGAAGCAGACTCCCCAGTGAGCAGGGAGCCTGATGCGGGGCTCCATCCCAGGACCCTGAGATCATGACCTGAGCTGAAGGCAGATGCTTAACCGACTGAGCCACCCAGATGTCCCTCTGTGGCTAATTTTAATTGTCTATATTTAGGAAATGTAGGAAAAAACAGGTGTGGAGATTCTCCTCATCTCTGTTACTTTATTTTTAAAAAATTTTAAAAGATTTTATTTATTTATTTATTTAGAGTGTGTGCGCGTGAGCAGGGGAGAGGCAGAGAGAGGGAGAGAGAGAATCTCAAGCAGACTCCCTGATGAGCACGGAGCCTGACACAATGCTCAATCTCACAACCCTGAGATCATGACTTGAGACAAAACTGAGAGTCAGAAGCTCAACCCACTGAGCCACCCAGGCGCCCCATCATCTCTGTTACTTGAAATTAAAACACCAGGGCACCTGGGTGGCTCAGTGGGTCAAGTATCCACCTTCGGCTCAGGTCATGATCCCAGGGTCCTGGGATCGAGCCCCACATCCGGCTCCCTGCTCCGTGGGAAGCCTGCTTCTCCTTCTCCCACTCCCCCCGCTTGTGTTCCCTCTCTCGCTGTGTCTCTCTCTGTCAAATAAATAAATAAAATCTAAAAAAAAAAAAAAATGAAAACGCCATAAACAAGCATATAGCGATTGCAAACGTAGAGCCAATTGTGATTCTTGTTTCTCCAGCTTATTCTCGCTCAAGCATTTCTGAGCTCCAAAAGTTGCACAAAAAATGCAAACTTGAAATCCAGAAGATAAATTAGACATCAGCCAGATTAGGAAAACATAAAGAAGTATTAGAGGAATACAATGGTAAGCGACATTCATATCAAATGTATCCATCTCTAAATTCTAATTAGTTCTGAATGTATTTCAAGGGTCTATTAATCAAAATATGAACAGATAAGTTAAACATTCTAAAAATGTTTTGTGTCACACAATTTAATATGCAGGTTGTAAAATCATTGTTTGTGTTGCTGATTTTCTTAGCAAACAGCTTAGAAGAAATGGTAGTTATTGAGAAGACAGATTCCATTCTCTGCTTTGTGTTGAGAAGCTGAGTGGCTGGTTTTTGAGAGTCAGATTTAGTGAATTGGTCTCCTGCCATCACGAAGCACCACAGACTGGGAGCCTTGAACAAAGGAAATGTGTTTTCTCATAACATGGAGGCTGGAACTCTGAGAGGGAGGTGTCCCCTAGATTGTTTCTTCTGAGGCCTCTCTAGGTGGCATGGAGACGTCTCTCTTCTCCCTCATCATTGTGTCACCTTCTCCCTGTGTCTCTCTGGGCCCTAATCTCTTCTTGTAAGAACACCTGTCATATTGGATTAGGACCCACCCTCATGGCCTCTTCTAACCTGATTACCTCTTTAAAGCCCCTAGTCCCAAATACAGCCTGAGATACTAAGGAGTGAGGACTTCACCATGTGGGGTGGGGTGGGGGTGGGGACACAGTTCAGCCCATAATATCTAATAACATGTGAATGTCTAAAATTCTCAGTACATTTATTTCCTTTATCTATGTCACTGGTTGTATGGATAACTGAAAATCTATTCCACGCATTTGCATATGACAAAAATAAAACTCAACCTCTCAGTAAATTACTACTGAAAATATATGTCCACACAGAACTACAATCTGCCGTGAACGGGCTATGCCACATTCCCCACGAATTTTCATAAGAATAAAGAGCAGAATCATATGACTTACTGATACCTTCTTAGTTTAGTGAAGGAGACAGGGTAGGCAACAGTGATGTGAGGCTCCCGTTGGGCTCGCTAGAAACACCACAAATACGAGGCCAGTGTTTCCCGAACAGGGAATGTATATGGAGCGCTCCAAGAATCATTATTTTAACCAAACATAAAGAAATGCTAAATTTCTGTGAAAACATAAACAGACTACATTACGGCAGGAAATATTTCCCACTGGTTTAATTCAACATAATAATTGAAAAGTCAGAGAACTACTCCACGCTCCCCATAATCATACGCATGGCTGAAGAAGCAGCTGATTTATCCCATATTTTATGTTACACAGATGATTACGTTTATTTGGTAAGTTTCTTCAGGCTTTACATTTAAATATTTATTTTTTTCGTAAAGAGGGAAACACAGAAGAGAAGCCTGTGGTTGAGTCCGTAGTTCTGCGTGTCGTTAGAAACGGAAAAAAAAAATCAGTTCCTCAAAGCTAAGAAGAAAGTACGCTATAGATTTTGTCGTCCTTATTTGCCTGAGAAATCAACTGCAAGTCAGTGCAATAATCCACTCAGAGACTGATGGTCTGGCTCTCTGAAGAGGGCACTGCTCAGAAATGCACAGATGGGCTACCCCAGAGCCTCTCCACATCCAAGTTTTAGGCTCCTGGATTATTATAAACATAAATGAAAGCCAACACAAAATTTCAGAGCACACACGTACACACACATGCGCACACACACAGATAGAATTATTATGTATCATTTGAAGAAGAGATCAGGTTAATTTTCAGGATTTTGCACCCGTGTTCCCATGACAAGCAGCCTCCTGCCTGTGCCCAGGCCCATGTCCCCACGGGCTAGGTAATCTTGCTGCACGCCTGGGGACAAACTCACTCACCGCAGCAGAACCAGCTCATTACTAGAAAGCTCTGGTTTAATCATGACTGGCACCATTTTCATGTGCCTTTACCTTCTTCGTTGGATTACTTTCCTTATGGCTGCTATAACAAATGACCACAAACTTGGGAGTGGAAAACGAGATACATTTATTTTCTTACTATTCCAGAGGCCAAAGGTCTGCAGTGGGTCTCACTGGACTAACATCAAGGTGTCTGCTGGGCTGGTTTCAACCTGGAGGTTCTAAGGGAGAATCCACTTCCTCTCTCTTCCGGGCACTCGAGGTTGCCCACATTCCTTGTCCCGTAGCCCCTTCCTCCACCTCCAAAGCCTATGATAGTGTATCATGTCCCCTTCACTGTCCCATCTCTGTCCCTCTAACTCCCGTTCTGCCTTCCTCTTCAGCTTTCGAAGGCTGGTCTGATTATACTAGACCCACGAAGATAATCCAGGACAATTCATATTTACCAATCCTGGGCATTTTGACATGGAGATCTTTAAGGCAGAGGGGGGTGTTGTTCTACCTATGTCACTCATTTTTTTTTTTTGAAAATAAATATATTGGCCAATGACTATCATGCCTACTAAATAACATATTCAAGAAGCAAATAAGGTCTGCAAAGAAATAGATTATGTGAAGTAACCGAACTTTGGTACACTGGGTGGGGTGCCTCCAAACCCAGAGAGAAGGGAATAAAATTGATACCCGATGAAATGGAGATGTGGCCCTGTGGTGTACAGAACTCTTCTGACTCTCTCTCTGTGAGATCAGGCACAGGAAGAAGTATCTGCTTTCGGTGGCAAATAGTATTTTATAGGAAAAATAAAATACATGGAGATGGTGAATAAGCAGAACAGTAACAGATAAGGCAGGAAAACTTCTCGCAGACAAATACAGTCAAAATGAGTTCTGCTGAGTTTTTCAAATCTTCTTTGATATAACAAGAAAATTAGGGCTCCAAAATGTAACAGCAGAAATCAAAGTTCATGTGTTGTGATTCATTACAGAATAAATGTAGAAGCAGTGCTACTTATTTCCTTAGAAAAAGAAAACACAAGAAAGTTGGAGGTGGTGGTTTGGCTTCCTCTGACTTTCCTCACATGCCAATCATCCAGTGACATTCTTATGAAAATACGACAGTGAAAAGTGAAAGAAAATTTCTCCGTGAAACCAAGGGCATGAATTCATTGTGATTAATGCAGTGCTTTCCTTAAAACCAAATCTTCCTGAGTCACTGGCCCTTCTGCCCAGGACCCTGAGGGCTGATGCTGGAGCTCCTGGCATGCAAAAACCCTGACACCCCCCCAGGTTCTCCGGGGGAAGGTAGAAAGTAGCTTGTTGCAGCCTGGGCTGGTCACAGAAGTGGGAGAAGGAGCACTTCCCAAGCCTGCTGAGGGGGTTTTGACTAGTGAAGTCAGAGGTCCTGAGTTCCCTCAGACAGCCTCCCAACTTCTCGGATCTGTTTCTTCCCCTAAATGTTGGGATAATAATAAGATCTGCTCTGTGTCTGCCTGCCCCTAGAGTCAAATGAGACCAGATGAGTTGGAAAAAGTGTGAGACACTGTGTTAAGGTTTCTACAGAAACAAGACCAATTAGAGATATATACATATATAGGAGGAGATTGAGTATAGGAACTGGTTAACATGGTTAGGTAAGCTGAGAAGTCCCATGATCTATTGTCTGGAAGCTGGAGAACCAGGAAAGGTAGTGTCATTCAGTTCAAGTCCAAAGGCCTGAGCACAAAGGGAACCAATAGTATGAGCCCCAAGTGGAGCCCATAGGCTTGAGAATCAGGGGGCAGGTGGTGTGAGTCCTGGTCAGAGTCTGAAGGCTGAAGAACCAAGAGCACTGAAGTCTGGGGGCAGGAGAAGATGAACATTCTCGCTCAACAGAGAGGGTGAATTCACAGTTCCTCCCACGTTTTCTCTCGGGCTCTCAAGGGACTGGATGACAACCACCCTTACTGGTAAGGGTGATCTTCTTTACTCAGTCTACTAATTCAAATGCTCATCTCTTCTTGAATCCAAACTCACAGATGCACCCAGAAATCATGTTTCACCAGGACTCTGGGCATCCCTAAGCCCAAACTGACACATAATTAACTACCACAGATGCAAAGCATTATAAAAATGTTGCTGTTGATTTGAAAATGATACACACCTTCTTGTAGGTAAGACAATTCTGTAGGAGTATCAGGGCTGCCTCCCACCTCATCATTAGCATCCTATTTGTGTGGAACACCAGACACATTTCATAATGCATTATAACTTGAGATGAGAAAGATTTTCCATGCAGGGAAATGACATCTCCCACCCTTCAATTTCAATCCCCGCACACATATGTATTAGCAGCATGTGCTGTTCCCTAATTACCAAAAAACCAACTTCACATATTCTGGTCTGTGGTAGCAAACCCAAAGAACAATAAGAGGAGATGAATATTTATAAGCAAGAAGAGCAGGGGCTAACCATGCATTACAGCATCATTACATATATTTCCTCTAAATGTTACATATTTTGCAGGTAATTAGTAGCTGTGAAAATGTGAAAAATGTCGGCACACACCATACAATACTAAAAAGAGAATGTGTACACACACAAGATCATGATTTCCAGTACCCAGCACTAACTTAAGGAAATAAATATGAGAATGTGGTCATAATTATAAATCAGGAATGCCTTACACCCTCAAACTTCCTAAACCATAAAAATGTGATTAATTTTTCATTTTTCTTGCTGCCTAAAACCTTTAAAAATTTAACCTTGTTTTCCAGAAGATGGATGTCTTGGGCAGTGAACTTGTTTCAGGAAAATGAGTCCCTCGTGTCTCCTGTTTATATTTCATTTACATCTGGGTTGCCACAGACACCTGCTCCTTTCAATAAGCAGTGAAAATTAAGTATTGAGTCCCCAAAATCACAGGTTTGAATTTATAGTCTGGGACTACACTAATACTCTCCAGTGATGCCCAGTGTCCCTTGAATTCTGACTGTGCCCGAAGATAAGTGATTTCTTTCTGATCCTCCTCCCATATCACCCCACAAGAGATGCCTTCAGAAATTAATCCAAACTCTTGTTCAGAGCCCACCACCAAAATGCCAAAAAACAAAATCCTTCTGGGCTCCTCAGTCAATGTTTTGGGAACTAAAATAAAGCAAAACAATATAAAAACATGTCTAGGAGGAAATTCTTCAAGTCTGGGACTAACTTTCTATTTGGCATTAAATTTCTTTTGTTCAGGTTGTCATAGAATGTGTTTTTGAATCTCACAGTGCTCTGATATGAGCCTTGTTAAATTTCTGATTCCTTTTTCAACCATGACTTATCACTGGTGCCTCCTCCCCCTTGGTGGGCAGTGGAGGGTGAGGGGTATAGGAAGGGCACGTGAAATGGTGTTTCCCAGAGTGGGGCTCATCTAGTACCTGTTGAACTCAAGTGTTGGGAGTGCAGGGGATCAGATGGGCAGATGACGATGAAGTCATCAGAACATGGAGAGAGATATGTGCCTTGCAAGGGAATGAAACTTTGGGTCTATCTTCACAAGCAAAGCTGGTCTTGCTTATGATTTTTGTTTCCCCATCTACTATGGTCCATGTCTAGGCTGGCACACGGGTGTATTACAAATAAGGTAACTGTCCAGCATCTCTGATCCAAGAGCCATTTTGCCATAATTCAGTGAATCATTGACAAGAAAACTGGTGCCTTGTTTGTCATTGGTTTGTTTGTTCTCAGACATTCTTCACAATCTTAGCAAACATACATTTTAGGATGAAATTGTGAAAGGGCTGTAATGATTCTAAAGGTAGTGCACACCTACAACACAGTTCATGACACGACCCCTCAGAGGCTGTCTGGCCGCCATGCTGATCCATGAGTCACATCTAGTAGCACCGATGGTGGCTTGAAGTCCACGGGTACAATTCATCTTTCTATGTCAAAGAGGGAATGCAGCTCCTCCCTCAAAAGAATAGGTCATTTGCCCAAAGCAGTAGTGTAAAAAGTTGATGGTGAAGTTGTTATAGATGGATGAAGTAAGGGGTTTTCAGTTTAAAACTGAACTTCATTTGACAAGTTCATGTTTCTGTCTTAGTTTGGTTTCTTCAGAATGAGAAGCTTGGTTGAGGTTTGAGGTATACATTGGAATTACGGGTCAACACCTATGAAAGGAGTGGAGAAGTAGCAGGATTGGGTGGAAGGAGAGATGGAACGGCATAGCCGATCAAAGAAGGCTCGATTAGTCTGGTGAGGAACTCTGGTGCAAGTAGTGCTTATCAGACCAAAATGGCGGCCATTATACACCTGCCTTGTTCAGTCTCCAGGGCTACCCACAAAGGCAGACAGACTGAGGTTGCTCTCTGTTGCTGAGGCATATCCTGAAGGAGCTAACTCCGGGTCACTCTGCCATGCCCAGTCTTTGCAGTGAGGCAGCAAGTCCTTCACTGAAGGGAGATCTAGGAAGTTATATCAGTCAGGGTTCTCCAGAGAAACAAAAGCAATAGGATACATATTTATGCTAGGACACACACACACACACACACACAATCTTAAGTGTAGATTGGCAGACTGGAGACCCAGGAGAACCCATGGTGCAGATTAATCTGGAGATGCTTGTCTTTTTTGTTATATTCAGGCCTTCAGCTGCGTGAGTGAGACCTGAGACTATTACGTTATGGAGAACAATTTGCTTTCCCCGAAGTTCACCTATTTATATGTCAATCTCCTCCAAAAACACACTCTAAATGGACACATAGAATTATCAAAAAGATGCCTCTCTCTGTTGATGACATTCTCCCCATACTCTCTTCCTGAGCACTCACATGTCATTCTAAAATTTTTCTGACCAGAGGCCAACCCAGATCTGAGATGGACTTTTTATGTTATCTGCAAAGACACTGCCCTTCTCCTTACAGTCCCAAGCATTACATTGTCCCTGACTCCAACAGATCAGCTGGGGCCACCAGGCACTTTTTCTTGAGTGTGTACACTAAAGCCCAATAAATGACCTGAGAAAACAGTAAGAAATGATGAACCAAAGAACTCCTTAATTTTAGAAAAAGGAGATGAAAAGGATAATCTGATCTCCATTCCAAGTGGCAGATAAATAAAGAATTAATGCATTCTATTACATATAATAGTCAACTTCAGTTTCCCATTGGGATGACTTAGGTCTGTATGTCATCTGAATGTGTCCATCTGGGGAAGTCAAGAACCTGAGAAGCCAATCATAAGTAAAGAGAGATCCTGAACAAGTGTGTTAAAGCATTGATAATTGAAGGAGATCTATTCTTGAGTAACTCTGATGTAGGAAACGGTGGGAAAAATAGTGAGGCAAAAGGATAGAAAAATAGGTCAAAGAAATAGAGTGTCCCCAGATAGACCCACACTTTGTTTGACAATAGTTTGTTAACAAAGGTTTTAAAGATATTCAATGGGGAAAGGTAAGTTTTTTTAATTAGTGGCAAAAAAAAAGTGACCTCAGGAGTCCTGCCTTGTTTAGAGCTTCTTTACTTTCTGCTGCTTCAGTTACCTAAGTACAGCTCACTGCCCCCCCTCCCCCCCCACCCCCGGGAGGGGTCAGATGGATGATGCTCCTGCTGATACAACGTCAGAAAGTCAACAGTAGCCTTATGCTACGTCACAGCCCTGATGTCATTCACCTCACGTGACCTCATCACACAGGTATCTTACCATCTCACCTCACCACCAGAAGAAGAGCGTGCAATACAGTAAGATATTTTCAGAGAGAGAGAAACCACATTTGCAAAACTTTAAATGCAGTATATTGTTATCATTGTTCTATTTTATTATTAGATATTGTTGAATCTCCTAGTGTGCCTAATTTATAAATTAACTTTTATCATAGGTATTTATATATAGGGAAAAAAGCATAGTATATATAGGGTTCAGTATTGTCCATGATTTCAGGCATTCATTGGGGGTCCTGAAACATACCCCCCACAAATAAAGGGGACACTGCTATAACTATATGGACAAATTTTACCTCACATAATATACATGAGAATTAACTCAAGTTGGATCAGATACCTAAAGGTAAGAGCTAGAAATTAAAAGCTTTTTGAAGAGAATATAAAACAATGTCTTTGCAACATGGGACTAGGCAAAAGTTTCTTAGAAAGTCTACAAAAAACACTAATTTTAAGCTTTTTAAAATTTTTTTTAAAGATTTTATTTATTTATTTGACAGAGAGAGACACAGCGAGAGAGGGAACACAAGCAGGGGAGTGGGAAAGGGAGAAGCAGGCTTCTCACTGAGCAGGGAGCCTGATGCAGGGCTCGATCCCAGGACCCTGGGATCATGACCTGAGCTGAAGGCAGACGCTTAACAACTGAGCCACCCAGGTGCCCCTTATAAGCTTTTTTTTTAAAAGACAAATTTTTTTAAAAGACAAATCTCATCAAAACTTAACACCGGTCATTGCTCATTTTGCTAGCTGTCTGGTCCCTAAGTGTTCATGGTCCTGATCTATGTGATTCTCCTCCATGAGGTTTCTCTTCCTGTTGCTTCACCTCTCCCTGTCACCTCTCAGACCTGGTTCCTTGCTGAGCTATTCATTGAATTAATATTCTGATCAAGGAAACGTCTTTGGAAAGAGACTGACAATTGTACAAATCACAGATAAATGAATTTCCAACTTTATATCTAAGGGCAATGTGACTTTAGATGGTCACCCAAAGGAAGATACCAATACATCTCATTTAGCCACCTCATGAAATACTGAGACATTTTCTGTAGGTCTAAGAAAATACAAATTGCACATCTTGACATGTGGATATTATACTTACAAACACTCTGTCCTAGAAAGGATGGCAGCATAGACTCCAAATCATCATGTAGTTGGGTCAAGATTGTGAAATTATTCATGAACTTACACCTGGTGTCTAATAGGCATCTGGAATGCATGCTGCTGGTGCTTTCTTTTTGATCATATTCTGCAGGCAGGATCCCAGCCCAGGGGTGTTTAGTTGCCTAATTGTTTTTCACACTTTTTGGTCCCGTAGTTTTGTTCGTGAAGCTAAATCTAAGAATCTATTTTTGTAAAATTTAAAATATTTATACACAAAGAAATTAACAGAAAGTAATATGTCACAGTGATGGGAAAATGGTTTGTTGTTGGTAAGTGAAAATTAGTGCACAGGGCAATTGATGTAACACGCACAGGATACATACACAAACACTACATACACACACTCTTTGATCAATAGCAATGCTAATCAATACTGCTGCAGCACATGGACTCGTTCACCCTTCACAGTTACCCAGTGAGGAAGGTATTATTTCACCCCCTTTTTACATACTAATAGAAGTTAGGCAACTTCCTGGAGAGTATGCTTTAGCATGTGTTCCTTAATACTGTCTGTATTCATTCATGCTAATCTATTTAAGACTATAGTTTAAGATAAAAGTTTACATTAATAAATCAGAGGGGCGCCTGGGTGGCTCAGTCGTTAAGCGCCTGCCTTCGGCTCAGGTCATGATCCCAGGGTCCTGGGATCGAGCCCCGCATCGGGCTCCCTGCTCCGCAGGAAGCCTGCTTCTCCCTCTCCCACTCCCCCTGCTTGTGTTCCCTCTCTCGCTGTGTCTCTGTCAAATACATAAAATCTTTAGGAAAATAATAAAAAAAAAAGAATCTCCTTAAAAATATTTCCCTCAATTACAGTTGTAAATGACTTCGGGATGGTTTTACCCAGCAACAATTACATAGTTATTTAATTTTATAATGAACGCTACTTTTTTTCCTAGCAAGAGTTTTTAAGGAATTGTATTGATAAAAGAAATCCTCCAAAATCCTTCCTCTATATTATTGACCTCTATATTATTTTGGTAAACTAGGAAACATATTATTTAAACACTGCTCTAATGTTTATTTCTAATTACCAGGTAAGTACATTGTATATTTTTTATGAAGTTAAATGCTTTTGTTTTGACTAAGATCCCGATTCTTCTTTCTTGTCTTCTTTTCACATCTTATGTGTATCTAATTTAATTTAGTGATTTACCAAATGGATAAAGTAACTCAAAGAAAAGCAGAACTCTTCAAAATATTTATAGATTTTATATATGTCAGAGCTATTTATTAGCGATAACAAAAAATACTTTACACAAGTTACATGCTGCTGCGACCTTTTACATTGATTTTGTACTCACTCCAAAGGAGCATGAAATATCAGATAATGATGTCAGGGGTCATGCTGAATGGTGAGACCCGAAGTGTAAGCGTTGTGGCCCCTCCTCGGTGTTTCTGCAACATGTAAAACTTGTAAAACAAGCTTGTGCTCTACTCATAGGTTGCAAAATGAGAATCCAAATGACTCCTCTGACATCATCATCTGAGAAGGCAGCCATCATCCAATGCTCCAGGGGACCAGCCAGAATTTAACTGAACCAGTCCATGTGCTTGGGGCAGAGGGTGTTTGGCTACGGAGTTATGGGGACAGTATTGTCACCCTCTTTGGGAAGTGTATGTAGCTTGACAGCTTCCCTGTGCCCACCCAGGGTAGGAGAGTCGGCATTGGGCAGCCATCATAAATCCCATCGAAAATCTGGGGAAAAGTTGGCTTGGTGCTTAGAAGATTAATGATGCCACCAATCTGATACTGCCTGGCCAACATTAAATGCAGTTTGCTTTTTTAAAAGTATAGCTTTCACTATGGACATAAAAATATTCACTTAACCACAATTCAGTTTCCTCACAGAGTTCTTAGAACAAATTTTCTTCTATTATTGGTCTCTAGGAAATGACATGTCACATTCTCAAATTTCAGCATACTTCGTATTCTGGGTTACCTCAAATAAATACCAGATCGTACTTAAAAATGACACTCTCAGTTTAAATATATATACTCTTTCTATAATCATAAAAAGTCACTGTATTCTGGGCCTGATATTTCTCTTTTATAATGGAAGGAGAATAAGAAGATAATATCTAAGTCCTTCCTTGAGGTTTTCCAGATCGGGCTCTGTGAAGAAAGGAAAGGGGAAGGGAGAGAGAGAGAATGGAGGGAAGGAAGGAAGAAAGGAAGGAAGGAAGGAAGGAAGGAAGGAAGGAAGGAAGGAAGGAAGGAAGGGTGGGAAGGAAGGAAAGGGAAGGGTAGGGAGGGAGGGTGGGAAGGAAGGAAGGAAGGAAAGAAGGAAGGAAGGAAGGAAAGGAAGGAAGTTAGTTCAGTACCCGGTAGTCATAAAATATTTCTTTTTCTTCCCACAGAATATTTCTAATTATTAAATTTTAATTTGCTCAATGAAAGACATAGAAGTTGATTCCATATCCTTCCCAATTTTTTCAGAGTTCTTAATTTAATGCATTTGCATAAAATAAGGTGAGAAATGCTGGCTAAAATCTCTTATTCCTGAAGGAAATTTTATGGTTAATTTACAGGTCCCCAGAGTAGATGTTAATATTAAATAAGTGAGAGCATGTGGTGGAAAGACTGATTCATTGTGATCTACTTGTCATAACATCACTGTGAGGTTTAAAAAACAAAATCCATGCAATAATTTAAAACGATACTCTTAATAGTGCCAGAATCTCTTAAGCCTTACACTGTTTGATTTATCCTCAAATTCTCTTTCCAATTAAACATACTGATAGTTGGAATTTTAAAAAGCCTCAGAGAATAGGAGATGCTCTTGTCTTTAACATAATTTTAAATCAGACATCCCTGATTTACCAGTTACCACTAATGCTCTCCTAAGATCAAACACATCGCATTTTTGACTGAAAGCAATTTCACGAGGCTGTTGTGAAGAACAATTACCACCAAGAAATATAGACTTGAGACCAGACAGCCATAAAGTACACAGAAGATTTCTCTCTTTTGGAGACCTACAGGAGATTTCAGAGTAGCAGAGACAGAAGCAATGATTTAGGATTCCCACCCTTCATCTTCCCGCCTCCAGAAATGGTTCCTTAATAAACACAGGAGCTAAAACTACAGTTTGCATAATGGTCTGTTCTTAGGCTTTATCATTATAAGTCTATATCTTTTTGAAATATCCTACAGTCTGGGAAGAGGTTTACAATACAGTCATTATTTTACAGTGTCTACCACCGCAGGAAATCAAGGCTACCTTTTAGGGATTCCATCTGCTATCATATCATTTAGCAGTACCAAAACACCCACATAGTTACTGTACATGCTCTTCTTCAAGAAATCTGCCACATTGTGTTTGCATTTGCATCCTCAGAAATAAACCTGGTGTCTACTAGGAAGCTGGTGATCTCTGCATAATGGCGGGTTTTGAAGATGAGGTGTATTCATTTCCTTGGGCTGCCGGAACAAAGTACCAGACTCTGGATGCCCTAAGTGACAGAAGGTTATTGTCTTAACAGTTCTTGAAGCTAGACATCCAAAGTCAAGGTGTCAGCAGGGCTACGCTCCCTCTGAAACCCGTAGGGAAGAACCCTTCCTTGACTCTTTTGCATCTGCTGGTGGCGACTGTCAATCCTTGAATTTCCTTAGCTTGTGGTTTTATCAAGAGTCTGTGTGTGAATTTTCCTCTTATAAGCACACCAGTCTTATTGTATTAGGGCCCACTCTACTGACCTCATCTTAACTTGATTACACCTGAAAAGATCCTATTTCCAAATAAGGACACAATCGCAGGTTCTGGGGTTCAATGCTTCAGTATCTTCTGGGAGGACAGAACTCCTCCCATAACACAAAGCACTGTGTCCCACATGTTTGTTGTATCTCCTCTGTACCAAGGGATATACTGAACACCTACCTGCGGCACAGAAGTGTGCTGGGTAATTGCTGGTTCTGTACGCTCTTATTATGTTACAAATCTGGGTTCACTAAAATGCAAAGAAAACAGTATGTCCTTCATGCTCCAGCTCATCATCAAGCCTGGGCTTACCATTTGCATGTTCAGGCAGAGTGACGGCTGTAGCTCCTGCCTCAGTTTCTTAGGAAGACATGTATAGGAGATCATCATCTTCCCCAAAACAAAATTGGGACAATTGTACAGAAAAACAACGTTGTGCCATTTCCATTGTAAGATGTTGTCCATGATATGTGCCTTGAATGTTAAATAATTGGACTATCTGGTTAATTTTGCTGATACAGAAAATATAAATTGGGACATCCCCCACAAATTTGTAATGTGCGTGTCTTAGGGTTGAAGAAATGTAAATATTATCATAAAATGATCTATTTTACAACAACTGCGAAGCATCTGGACTAGGCTAATTCACAAACATACACAAAAATCAAAACTTGAAGAAAAAAATGACTAAATTCTCTTAAGCTCAAAAGGAATAGCTAAGAATGTTTCAGTTTTTATATTCCAAAATCTTCTCTGAGTAGAGCATAATTTAACGGACATGGATAGAGCTAGAGAGTATTATGCTAAGTGAAACAAGTCAGTCAGAGAAAGACAAATACCATATGATTTCACTTATATATGGAATTTATGAAACAAAACAGATGAAGAGGGGAAAAAGAAAAGGGGGGCAAACCACAAGAGACTCTTAAATATAGGGAACACACTGAGGGTTGCTGGAGGGAGGCGGGTGGTGGTGGGTTAAATGGGTGATGAGGATTAAGGAAGGCACTTGTGATGAGTACTGGGTGTTGTATGGAAGTGAAGAATCACTGAATTCTCTCCTGAAACCAGTATTACACTGTATATTAACTAACTGGAATTTAAATACAAACTTGAAAAAAGGAAATAAAAAAACAAAGGAGGCTTTTGAAAATGTGGCTTCATTACAACAATGTTCAGATATTTCGGCATCCCCAGTGTGACTAGTAGAGTTGTAGAGTTGTACATATTACAATATAAATTTCTAATGCAGTAGGAGACTGAAAGGAAGTAGGGCTCTGATGAACCGTGAAGTTAATGTATCATTCAACACTGATCACCCGTTTGTCCTAAAATTTTAATCATGGTGTAGAAATTACACTTAATTCCGTGACATACGTATGGAGCAGTCCACATATACAGATTGCACTGAAGAAAGGAGAGTTATATAAAACTCTCAGAAGAGGTGGCAAAAGAAATTTCTTTTTATTTATTTATTTATTTATTTGACAGAGAGAGACACAGTGAGAGAGGGAACTCAAGCAGGGGGAGTGGGAGAGGGAGAAGCAGGCTTCCCGTGGAGCAGGGAGCCCGATGCAGGGCTCCATCCCAGGACCCTGGGACCATGACCCGAGCCGAAGGCAGACGCTTAACAACTGAGGTGGTATATTTTCAATGACCAGTGGAAACACCTTCCTCTGGACTCCTGGAGACTCATGGGAGAGAGGTTTGCAGCAATGGGAGGTGGTGGCTGTGGCCATGGAACCCAGCCAAGTTAACTGATCCCAAGAAAAATTGCTCCCATGACCAGAGCCCCTCTACTACAGAGGTGTGGTCTAGATCTTGGTCATGTGTGCAACTGCAGAGGATTTTCTGGACCTGTTACTGAGTAAAAGCTCATTTAGAACTTGTATAGCCTGAATTCATTGGCAGCATAATGTGGTCAACATGGGACTTGTACATACTGCATTCCAAAACTCATGATTTGGAAGGACATTGGTTTTGGAATCAAAAAAATATCATAATGAGAGATCCAAGGCAAGAGACAATAACAGTGCTGTGACATTCCCACTTAATTAGGGAATCCTCATCCTTTAAAAGGACTCCAGAGCTCTTAGACAAGGACAGAAAACCAAATCCACATATTGGAGCTCTCATTCTCAGCCATATTTCCCACTCTGGTGGCCCAGCAGAATGTAGAAAATCATTTACCCCAACTAGAATCAAAAAAGGACTGATAGGGTGCCTGGGGGGCTCATTTGGTTAAGCATCTGACTCTTGATTTTGGCTCAGGTCATGATCTCATGGGTGTGAGACTGATCCCCGAATCTGGTTCCACATTGAGGGTAGAATCTACCTAAGATTCTCCCCCTCTACTCTCCCCCCCCCACCCATGCTCATGCTTGTGCTCTCCCTCAAAAAGGACTGATGTCAGTACTTACCATTTTTGGTAAGAATGGGCACTAATTTTTTTCTGTCATGGGTATTTACTGTTTTAGGACAGTGCCACCTTCACCCTGCGTTCCGTAATTATGCCTCAGTTTCCTTAAGCCCTTCTTAGAGTGAACAACCTTCTCTACTTTTCATGAAACTGAAGGGGTTCTTAGGATGTAGGACTTTTAGTAAGAAAATGAGATAATTTCCAGATAAATCAGGAAGAATCGATAACCCCATTTCCCCCAGACCATATACAGTGAGATTATCAAATTGCCTCCTACCTAACCTCTGGCCCCACCAAGGGAGGTAGATGTGACCCAAACCAGGCCACTCAGAATCTCTCTCTTCTGGGACTTGAATCTTGACTGGGAGAGAGAATCAAGGATCAAATATTTGAAACTCTGCACCCTGAAGGTGCTGTCCATCGTGTCTCAAGTCCCAGGACCCCTGTGTTTGCCGGCTCCAGACCGTCTGAAAACTGATTGTTCAGCCACCCTGAATCATGTCAGCAAATTTCCCCTGTGCTCGAGTTAGCCAGAGCGGGGGTAGGTCAGTCACACCAGAAACTCTCACTGGTGCCGAGAATGGTCCCTGGAGCCGAGCGGGGACAAGGGAGAGACGCTCTCTGTGGGGTCTGCCGAGGCAACATCAGTGGAGGAGGCAAGAGTTCTTCTCTTTCCCTGCTTTTCCCAAGGATGGAACGGGAAATCCTGCTGCAAACACAGCATTTTGTTGAAGTGTTTCTGTTGTGTCCTGTGACTCACAGCAACACCTGCGGTGGATGAACCTCAAAGGACTTGACAGAAGAACGTGAAAGCCTTGGAAATAAATCAGGAAAGGAGGAAAGTTTTGCTCAGACGGGAGCTTTCTCCCTAGGGCCAGGACTCCCAGATGACCCTCGGGACCACAGTATTTAATGTTGGGCTCCCCACCCACAAGCTGGCAATGGCTGACAATGGCCGTCGACACAGGCTTGGGGCAGGAACTAGAGGGGAGGAGAAGGGGACCTGCGCCCTACCTGGTTCGCCCAGAACATGCCCCCGGTCGGACGAATGTGGGATTGCATGCGGCCTCCCCTGGGACTCCTCCTCCGGGTAAAGTGCAGGCTCTCCGTTATTTTGAATTGCCTGCAGATGGAGAGCAGGATGCAGATTAAACTGAACATTGTGGAGCTGGGCCCGGACTCAGGTCTATTCTAAGGGGCAGAGTATCCCAGACCGGACCTCAGTCCTGGAACAACGTCTCGACATTGGTCCCTATTCAACCGACTTGCCCAAATGCAAATCGACAGGAAGCCCACTGCCCCTTCCCAGGAGCTGTGTTCTCAGAGACGCCGGGGCTCCCCTGCAAACAAGGAACTGGGGTCGCTTAGCCCCTCTGGTGACCCCGAGGCCCCACACCTACGGGCAGCAGGTCTGTAGATGGTGCCGCTGCAAAAGGGACAGCCTCCCACTGCATCTCTCCAAAGGGTGCTTGGAGAACAGGAGACAAAGGAGGGGCTGCCAGTGGGCAGAGGCCCCACCTCCGACCCCTGCTCTGCCAGCGCCGCGAGTCCTGCTCTTCTGACGCAGCAGGATGTGGACACTGCTCAGGACCCATCACTGTCACCTGGGTCTGCGGGGTGCATCTCTTTCTCCTCAGTGACACCAGAAATAGTGCCTGGGTTCATGAGGGCTGTTGCCTCTGGGAAGGGTAGGAGAGGGAGGAAACTGGGAAAGGTTCCAAAGCACCCACAAAATGTAGACTTGCTTCTGTCTTCAAGGGGAGGTGATTTGACAAGGTGGAGCTAGGAGCCTGCCTAAATTAGGCTCCTCCCCTCCCACAGAGCCTGGGAGCCAGGGGCAGAGAACTATATTTCAAGGATGTGGTTCCCAACTCCCAGAGAAAAGCATTCCTGCATTGCAAACCTGACAGGAGACTTTTAAAAAAGTTTACATCTCAAAGAGTCAGAGAAATAATTTGCAATTGCAAGTCTTCCAATGTAAATGCTTTAGGAAAAGGGAGGTCAGACCTGGAATCAAGAAAAAGCACATCTAACTTGAGTCAAGCTGAAGGAAAAGTTAAGGCCATCTTGGTCACCAGTGTTGATAAAGGAAAATAAAAATAATATATATATATCTCCAACCTGGAGCCGTTTGCCCCCCACAACAACAGACTAAGACTTCATTACGGTATCAACCTATCCCAAACATGTGACCGGACCTGAAACAATCCTTTTTCTTTTGCTAATGGCTTCTTCTTGCCCCATATCACCATTAACCCAAGAATTTTGGGTTTGAACAGGAATTGCAATAAGGAAATCCCAGGCTCTTTTCCTGATCCTGCTCTAGGGTGACCAAGGCAAGATGGTGAGGTTTGTGATGGTTTGCTTATAAGCCTGTCCCAGGAGAGGATGGTAATATTCTTCTAGTCCCTTCAAGCTCCTGGAGAGATTTTTGGTGTGGTTTCAGTGATAAGACTCAGACATAAATCAATTAGCAAACAATGCAAATCAATTAGCAAACAATGCAGATCAATTTTAAAATAATACAAGATAACCCACTGCTAATTTTGTGGATATTAGCAAAAGCCAAAGGATTTTAGAATAATCAGGAGCCAAGGTGCATGAGAACATTTGCAAGGCTCCACACATCAGACAAAGTCATGAATTTCATTAGTATGAAGAATTTAAGATGTGTAAATGCATGAATTACTAAGATGGCCTATAATATCAGCATTGCCGTGAAAATAGGAAGCATTTATTGATTTGCGTTGTTGGAAAGCTTCAGCTCCTGGGTCTTGTATCTATGTGGCCCCTGTTTTCTTTCACTAAAAAAGTTGCTCTGCTTACATGTAGACAGAATGGTAGAAAACTCTATCCAAGTGTCTGGCTCATTGTGTCATGGGGAAGGGGGGCAGTCTGTCTGAGTAGGATTCACCTCCAGTCCTTGTGCCTGCTCTTAAGGAGACTCAATCACATCTGTCACCATCAGTTTATAAAACATAAATAATACTCTAAGGCCCCCCAATACACTGTGTGCTGAATTTTCCATAAGAAGTCTAGGGCTGATACCGATTGCATTAGTCTAAGACAGGGGCCATGACAGCACTCTCCAAAACGCCCAGGTTAGGAGAAGGAGGATCCAATCCCAGCTCTGCAACCTTATTAGGCAGACAGCTTCTCAGGGCCTCAGGTGCTCACCTATAAAAAGGGAATTACAGTACTTACTGAATATAGTTGTATTACTAACACGTAGTTGTATTATCATCAAATAGTTGTGTTATCATGCTAATGCAGAAACTGGGGCTCAGAAGAATTAAAGGATTTGCAGGAGGTCTTGGAACTTTAGGAGCAGACCTGAGGCCAGAGTCCAGTTGTTCCCTCCCCCAGGTGGGTGACCACAAACACCCAGTGTTATTGGATGGTTCAGTCAACGGGACAGCATATTGTTAAGGAGGATACGAAGTTTATAGAACACTTATGTGACTCAAATATAAAATAAAATTTGTAGGTCTATGCTGAGAGCTGCTCAGTGCTAGGTGAGGGAATAAAATTCACAAGTATTTGTAGTTAAGAGCAGGTTTTAACCCCATTCAGACTTCTGTGGCTGGCTTCTCTTTACTCCTGCAGGTTTGATCTATGTTCAAGGGTTTTACTTGCTTTCCAATGGCTGCAGTAAATTTATTGAAATGTTTGAGCTAAAAATCTCTTTGAAGAAGACCATTTATGTCTAGAAAAAGAACTTAGGAACGCTATATAACCTCAGTAAGCTATTGCAAGAATCCTAAAGATCAAAATTCTCAAAATCCAGCAGAACAGAAATTGTTCTCTTGGGCTGACTTCTGTGCAAATCTCCTAGGTGCTGAGTTCCCCAAATAGTCTATGGTAGATTTGGTATGTCTTCCTTCATTCAGAATATCATAAAGAGGAGGGAAGAACCACCCTAACTCCATTTCCAATAGATACACTCTATTAACATTTTCCTAGGCACATTCACACATATTTGTTTAAGTAGGACTATATTAAACATGTTTGTTCTTTCCATCTATCTTGTATTGACCCCAATGAATATAAAAGTAGACTTCTCTTTAGTTACGTCAATGTATTGATAGCCATTCCTAGTGTTAAACTGATTGAATAATATGTAGAATGTCTCTGTATATAAATGAATACCCTTAGCATATATATGCTTTGTTGAAATAAATAATTAATTATAGGATAAACAGTAAAATGCAAAGAATTAGTGGCTACTGACAAATAAAATTAGGCTTGAGTATGATATATATAATATATTATATATATAAATATATATTACATATATATATTTAAGATATATTTAAAGATTTATTTATTTATTTTAGAGAGGGAGAGAGCACAGGGAGGGGAAAAGAGAGATGAAGAGAGAGAATCTCAAGCAGACTCCCCTCTGAGCCTGGAGCCTGCCTGGGGCTTGATCCAATGACCCTGAGATCATGACCTGAGCTGAAATCAAGAGCCAGATGCTCAACTGACTGAGCCACCCAGGTCCTCCTTGTGTGTAATATATTTTGAATCCCATAAGGGAAAGCAGTAACACAGAATGAGCATCTACATATTAGGCACAGGACTGCTGCTATACCTACATTATTTATTTTAGTGAGTGGGCAACGCACGTCAGACATAAAAGTCGTACGAAGCAGAAGCATTGTGGCTGTTGTCAGAGGCCTTGTGTGAGATTCTGGCAGATTCAGGTTTTACATTTCATCCTGGAAAAGCAGGAGTTCAAGCTGCTTTCTCTAGACATTGACATGGAATGAGTGAAACATAAATTAGCAATGGAAGCAAAATATACAGAACATTTTGCACAAACAAGACACTCAATAGATGGCGGATGAAACCAACACTACAGTTAAAGATTTCTATCAAACAATACTGCAGAGATGGAAGAAACAGATGCCAACTATAAAATAAGGGATTTTGATAGAAATCCAATTTGATGGCCATGACCATGAATAGCCTCAGTAGAGACCATAATATTTCAAGTGGAAAGGACAGAATATGAAATATGGTATTTTCAAATGTAGTAAGAACTGAAAACACTACTTGGAAACTATTTCTGTGATTCCATTTAGCTTTACTTTTATTGACAAAGAATTTTACCAAGCCTCTCAGTGCATTTTTTTATTAACAATTTATTTTTTTAGATCAGTTTAAGTTTCACAGAAAAACTGGGGAGAATATATACAAATTTCCCACATACCCTTTCTCTCACACATGCATAAACTCCCTCTTCAAAAACACTCCCCATCAGAGAGGCGCCTAGGTGGCTCAGTTGGTTGAGTGTGGGACTCTTGATTTTGGTTTGGGTAGTGATCTCTGTGTCATAGGATCGAGTCCCGTGTCAGGGTGTGGAGCCTGCTTGGGATTCTCTATCTCTCTCTCTCTCCCTTCTGCTCCTCCCCCTCCCCCACCCCTTACCTCCCCACCACTGGCTTGTAAGCTTATGTTCTCTCTCTCAAACAAAACAAAACAAAACAAAACAAAACAAAACAAAACAAAAAAACACCCTGCCAGAATAGTACCTGTGTTAAAATTGATGAACCTACACTGACACATCATAATCAATCCAGGCCCATAGTTTATATTACGGTTCACTCCTGGTGCTGTTTATTCCATGAGTTTGGACAAATGTATAATGACATGTTACTATCGTAGTTGTATCACACAGAGTATTTTCACTGCCCTAAAAATCCTCTGTGCTCTTCTTATTCATCCTTTCCCCCCTCTCCAACCCCTAGCAACCACTGATATTTTTCCTGTCTCCATAGTTTTAACTTTTCCAGAGTGTTACCTAGTTGGAAGCATACAGTAAGCAGCCTTTTCAAATTGGCTTCTTTCACATAATAACATGGATTTAAGGTTTCTTTATGTCTTATCATGGTTTGACAGCTCATTTCTTTTTAGTGCTGAATAATATTCCATTGTCTGGTTGCACCACAGTGTATTTATCCACTCACCTACTGAAGGACATCTTGGTTGCTTCCTTGTTTGGGCAATTATGAATAAAGCTACTATAAACATCCAAGTAGAGGTATTTGTATGGACACAAGTTTTCAACTCCTTTGGGTAAATACCAAGAAGTGTGATTTCTGAATCATAAAATAAGAGTATGTTGAGTTTTGTAAGAAACTGTCAAAATGTTTTCCAAAGTTATGGTACCATTTTGCATTTCTACCAGTAATGAATGAGAGTTCCTTGTCCTCCATATCCTCACCAGCATTTGGTGATGTCAGTGTTCTAGATTTTGGCCATTCTAATAGGTATGTGGTAGCATCTTATTGTTCTACTTTTCATTTCACTGATGACATATTATGAGGAACTTTTTTTTCAAATGCTTATTTGCCATCTGCATCTTCTTTGGTGAGGTGTCTCTTAAAGTCTTTGGTCCATTTTTTAAATTGAGTTGTTCTTTTGTTGTTGAGTTTTAGGAGTTCTTTGTATATTTTGGATAATGGTCCTTTATCAGATATGTCTTTTGCAAATATTTTTCCCAATCTGTGGCTTGTCTTCTCATTCTCTTGGCATTGTTTTTAATTTTAATGAAGTCCAGATGATCAGTTTTGTCTTTCATGGCTCATGCCTTTGGTGTTGCCTCTATAAAGTCCTCACAGTACTCACGGTCACCTATGTTGTTTTCTGTGATCTCTTCTGGGAGTTTTATTTGCATTTTACATTTAAGACTGTGATTTAGTTTGAATTATTTTTTGTGAAGGGTGTGAGGTCTGTGTCTAGGTTGACTTTTCTGTACATGGATGTAGTTTCTTCTAGCACCATTTATTGGAAAGACCATCTTTGCTCATTGTTTTTCTTTGCTCTTTTGTCAAAGATAAGTTGATTAAATTTATGTGGATCTATTTCTGGGTTCCCTATTCTGTTCCAGTGATCTATTTGTCTACTCTTTCACCAATATCACGTGTCTTGATTACTGTGGCTCTATAGTAAGGCTTAAAGTTGGGTAGTGTCAATTCTCCAATTTTGTTCTTCTCCTTCAATATTATATTATCTATTCTGAGTCCTTTGCCTCTCCAAATAAATTTTAGAATCTATTTGCTGATATCTTTGTTGCTGGTATTTTGATTGGGATTGCATTGAATCTATAGATCAAACTGGGAAGAACTGATATCCTGACAATATTGAGTGTGAGTATGAGTTCATAGCATTCCCTTCCCTCTACTTCATCACTCTCAATTAACCTGCTATAGAGAAAGAGGATGATAATTCATGCAGTATTTTTCATTGTAAAGTGGTGTTTTTTTGCCCAAATCTCTTTTTTACAGCTGTTTTGAGGTATATAATTGATATACAAAGAACCCTGCAAATAGTTAATGTATACATTTTGAAGAGTTTGGGCACATGCGTACACCCATGATACATTTATTACCTTGATTGTGGTGATGGTGCATGCACATGTCCAAATTTATCACATGGTAGCCATTAGCCAGTTTTATGACTAGTTGTCTATTCAACGTCTGCTTTCTCATCCTGAACCCTTCTAAATTTGCCATTCTAACAGTGCAGCTCTTTCTGTATTGACAATTTCCATCCTCATTCTGCTCGTTTACCCGTTCAGTGGCTCCCAAGCCCCAGGGCAGCTACTGTGCTCAGCCATGGCAACTCCTGCCATTTTGTCTGCCAAAAGAATTTTAAAATGTTCATTTTGATTTATTTTAATGCCCTTTGTGGAAGTCCTTTGTGATTTCTCTTACCCCTGGTAGCTTCTGCTTTTTTCTCTCAAAGCTCTCAAGGGTCATTCATTGGTTAGCATCTGAACTGGTGGGGTGAGCAAGGTAGACCTTCCAAGCTCAGGTGTGACTCAAGAACCAATACCATCTTCTTTGAAGGTGGCAACAAAGAATCAGAAGCCATTCCCTCAAGGAAAATTAGTAGAAATGTATGTATGGGAAAATATTGATAAAATAAAATATAAGGCTAGGTCGCAATATCTATAAAATATACTGTTTGATATTTGGCACCAACTATAATTGTCATTGACTACTTAGAAAAGTAATGGAAAAATTATGGTCCTTCAAATTAAGAACATCAGAAACATCATCTTTTATTCATGGAGAAAGGTCAAGAGGAACCAGGGAATTCATTGAAATTTTAGCACTGATAATGATTTTTTTAAAAAAGTCTCTGTGTGTAGCAAGCTTGGGTTTTACTTGACTCCCCTGAGATATACCCAGTGCCAATAATATATCTGAAGAGGTTTTTATTCCAGTATTCAGCAGGTATTTATTAACACTCACTAGGAGCTAGATGCTATTCAAAGAGCTTTGTTATAGGAAAAGCCTAATTTCATGCTTATATCCTATGAAGGGTAGCAAGAAGAAAATAAGCAAGTATATAAACACGAAGATATTAGATCAGAGCTCTAGAGGATCTAGAATTAGCACTGCATTGGCAGATAATCTGATATAGTTAGCTATTTATTTTTGAAAATGAAATTTTTGAAAAATGTTAATTCCTATTAATAAGCTGATTGAATTCATTTTAACTAGAGTGGAGAAATCATTCTCTCTTCTTAATTAGAAGGTTGGTGATCAAAATGAACTCCAAGGCAAGCAGTTTATAAATTTAAGAGAATAAGACTTCTCTATGATAAAGGTTTTTGCAAAATTGCTCCATAACATTGATGTTATAAGTCAGCAGTTCTAGTCTTCAGAGCAGTTTTTAGATATACTAAAATTAAACTTACAGGGGCACCTGGGTGACTCAGTTGGTTAAGCATCCGACTCTTGATTTCAGTTCAGGTCACGATCTCAGAGTCATGAGATGCAGCCTGTGTTGGGCTCCATGCTGGGCATGGAGCCTGCTTAAGATTCTCTCTCTCCTTTTCCCTCTCCCCCCACCCCTGCTCGTGCTCTTTCTCTCTCTCTCAAAAAAAAAAAAAAAATTAAAATTAACCTTACAATAATACAGGAAATTACTTTAACTTTTTTTTGTAAAAGATATAGACAGAACTTCAGCATTATAAAGACAAAAGGGGCACCTGAGTGGCTCTTTCGGTTAAGCGTCTGCCTTTAGTCAGGTCATGATCCCAGGGTCCTAGGATCGAGTCCCACATCAGGCTCCCTGCTCTGCAGGGAGTCTGTTTCTCCCTCTCCCTCTGCTTGTGCTCTCTCTCTTTCAAATATACAAATAGATCTCAAAAAAAGAGATCTCTCTCTCTCTTTCAAATATACAAATAGATCTCAAAAAAAATAAGGATACATGGATGATGAACAAAGAAAATATGGTATATGTGTGTGTGTGTATATATACACATAATGGAATATTATTCAGCTATAAAAACAAAGAAAATATGGTATATGTGTGTGTATGTATATATACACATAATGGAATATTATTCAGCTATAAAAATAATGAAATTTGCCATTTATGACAACATGGATGGATCTTAAGGACATTATGCTATGTGAAATAAGACAGAGAAAGATAACTATCATATGACCTAAATCTAAAAAAAATCTAAAAAAATCATAGATACAGAGAACAGATTGGTGGTTTCCAGAAGCCTTCCAGAAGCAAGGAGGTGAAGAGGTGGGTGAAATGGGTGAAGGTGGTCAAAAGGTACAAACTTCTAGTTATAAAATAAATAAGTCATGGCAATATAAATTATAGCATGGTGACTATAGTTAATAATACTATATTGTATATTTAAAAGATGCTAAGGGAGTAGATCTTACAAGTTCTCATCATAAGAAAAAAATTTTTTTTCACACCACATGTGTGGTGGTAGATGTGAACTAAACTTATTGTGGTGATCATTTTGCAATATGTACAAATAATGAATCATGTTCTATGCCTGAAACTAGTATATGATACCTCAATTTCAAAGAAAATACAACTTTTAAATCAAAAAGTCTATAATGAATACAGGACGTGGGTTTGGTCTTTTGTTTTTAAATAAAATAAGTTTTACAAAATTAATTAATAACAACAAAAAAAAAACAAGATATGGAAAAACTAGGGACTTAACGAATTTTGTTATGAGAACTGTTAGTCTTTGTGTGTCCTTACCTAGCTATATAAATTTAATGGTTAACTCAGCATTTTGTATTCCAAAAGCTCTTTTATTGGTTTCTCTTTTTCCAGTTCCCATTGTCATTGTGAAATGTTTCCTAAATAAAAAAAAATTACATAAGTTACATATGCAAATAATACAATAACATAATACAAGCTCACATACCATCTGCCCAACCCAATAGATGAAAAATCCCCCACCTCAGAAGCCCTCTTGTGCCTCCTCAATCTTATCCCCCTTCCTGCCTCTGGAGGGAGCAACCATCCTGAATTTGTGTGTGTGTTTGTCTTTGTTGTTGTTTAACTGTCAGGACCTGGTAGGTCATATAATATATGTATCTGTGTAGGCTTATATAGCTAAATAATATTTGAAGCTTTTGTAATTTTACACACATATTCTTTTGGGATTTTCTTCATTCATTCTATATTATATTTGTGAGATTATTCATGTTGATGTGTATAGCTATAATCACTCCTCTGTAGAATTTCATACATGAAGAAATAAACATCATTTGTTTTTTTCTTTTTCTTTTTTTTTAAAGATTTTATTTATTTATTTGAGACAGAGAGAATGAGAGAGAGCACATGAGATGGGGGAGGGCCAGAGGGAGAAGCAGGCTCCCTGCCGAGCAGGGAGCCCGATGCGGGACTCGATCCAGGGACTCCAGGATCATGACCTGAGCCGAAGGCAGTCGCTTAACTGACTGAGCCACCCAGGCGCCCTCATATAACCCATTTTGAATTTTCTTTTTCCTAGCCATTGCATTCTACAAGAGAAGGTATAAAAAGAGACTGTTTTCTTTTTTTTTTTTTTAAGATTTTTATTTATTTATCTGAGAGAGAATGAGAGACAGAGAGCACGAGAGGGAAGAGGGTCAGAGGGAGAAGCAGACCCCCCGCTGAGCAGGGAGCCTGATGTGGGACTGGATCCCGGGACTCCAGGATCATGACCCGAGCCGAAGGCAGTCGCTTAACCGACTGAGCCACCCAGGTGCCCTGTTTTTTTCTATTTTACTGATAATTTAGATCATTTGCCATTTCTGTTTGTTTTTGCCTCCCTGTGCCCATGTGAACTTGGCCATGGGTCCCTTTGCAGGGGCGCAAAGTTGGCCAGGATATCTACCTAAGAGGATGGCCGGGTTGTAGGCTTTGCTCCCCTTCAACCTGACCGGGTAACACCAAACCCTTTAACAAGTGGTTCTATCACCAACACGTGCATTTACACACAACCCACGTTGGGGCTCTCCACCTCCCCTCCATCACTCAGAGTTACTTTAGCTTGTTTCTGTTTATTGGTAATGAGATGGCATCTTGTTATAAAGTGGTTTTAGCTAATATTTAAAGAGGGTTAGTGTTTAGTCAAATATATTTAGTCCACCTACTTCTTGAAATTGAACTTGATACCTTCTACACCTAGTTTCTCTCAAGATTTTTTAAAAAATTAACTGCTATCTGTTTCCAGTTTCAATTAGAGTTTTAACCAAAGTTGGATAAAAAAATATTGAGTTCTTATCATTTGTTTCTGGACTGCTCAGAACAATGAAGGAAACAGGGTGCTGTGGTGAACACCAGGTGACTCCTTTATGTGGAGAAGCAGGGGCTCCCCTCTCTGAGGAGGTCCCGTTTCACTTGAGAACCACATTAGGAAGAACTGACCTTCAGATATCTGAAGGGCACCCTGAGAATGAGAAACACTCAGAGCAAAACCCTAAGGCAGCAGTAAGCTTGTGGCTTTGAGGTTCTCAGTGGAGGCCACTGGGGTGGGAGCTTCATGAGCAAAAGTGAAACGTGGCTGGAATTTGAGAAACTTACACCTAATGCAAGAATTTCTTGGTCAGTCTTTCTTTCCTCACTCTGACTATTCCTTTCAGAAACTTCAAACTCCTGCAATTGTATTGTTTTTCATTTACTGACCTGTCTATGATCTGCTGCCTTTCATTCCACTGTGAGCAGGGACTGGGTCTGCCACCTTGACCACAGTGTCTCTCCCCAGAGCTTATGTCGGTCCTGGCACACAGCAGTTGCTCAATAATTATTCCCCAAAAGAAGGAATGTGATGGTAACTGTCTCCCTCATTTGTTCAGTCGTGAAGAGTTTTGGGTGAGTTCCTTCTAGGAACCTTGGTTTTCCAAAGATGGATGTGGTTCTGCTGTTGTCAGCAGGGGGCTCCACAAGATGCTCCTGTGAGCTTCCCATTGGAAGTGTCACTGGGAATGGTGATGAGCCGGCAAGGACAGGAGGCATGGCACCAGCTTCAGGTGGGAAGACCACAGAATGAGCTGAGTCTGGGTCATCATGTGGAAGGTCAGCCCCAAGCCCTGGCTGCTGAGACACACCCTTGGAGCCTCTGGTCACTGTGCTCTGGGCTCACAGAGCTCTTCCCCAAGGTAGACAGCCTTCAAGTGGAAAGTCTTTGCTGGTTAACTCTTTGTCAGGGACAATGGTGAAGGACCGGTAAAATGTGCTAGTCAGGGAAGCCAAAAAGAGGAGGCTTAGAGAAAGAAATTTGTGCTAATTATTCAATGCTACTGTGTTTCTACACATGAGCAACTCATTGACCAGTTCTCAGCCTTAATGTTCTTTTCTGGGAAATAGGACAGTGGACAGATTTTGTGAAAGTCTCTTTCCACTTGAGCCTTCTAGAACTGAAGGGAGGTGGTCTGAATGGAACTTTGGTATGCTAAAAAGCCGACGTACCTGCTTTTAGTAGCTGGTAAGGTATTCGGGTTTCAATGGTCTCTGGGATGTTGGTGCTCATACAAAATAGAAAGGTAGAAGAAGGGGGGCGCAAAGGATGGTCCCGTATGATAGAAAAAGGGAGCTGCATGGTCTGTTTTATTGGTTTTAATGCTGAAGATTTGTGGACAAATGGAGGACACATACCAGGATCTAACCAATATGAGGGGGTGAATCTGATAAAAACAGCACTTTTCTTCTGTTTCTCAAGACAAAGAAAGCGTTATATGGTAGAGATTTGACACATTTTGATAGGGGAAATTTAACGCTCCTGACCAGGAAGATTATTTTCTATATATTTAATGTGATCTTACATTCTCAGATAATGAATTTAAATTACATATTACACTTTGCTAAGAAAGGAAATCTATTTGCCTGTCAGTGATATACATTCTTGGTATTTGCCAGACAGCTTCTTGTGGACAAATGATAATGGATTCAGACAGGCAAAATCTCATTAAATAATTCCACCACTTAATTGCAATGAATTTATAGTAGATTTGACTCAAGGAGCACATTAGCAGGAACATTAAATTATGATGCAAAGCTCCATTTTACTTCATACTTGTATTTTTAAAAAGCTTCAGTTTTAGAGATCTCAAAATAACATCAGCTTAGCTGGTTTGGGGATAAACAGAAATAATGAATGTGCCTGTTCTTAATTTTTCTACTTCAATGTATATTAGGTTAAATTTCCATTTGACCTACTCTATCAATAAATGCATAAATCTAGAGATATCTCCCATGAGAAGCCATTAAGTTGGATTATTTTCTAATGTGAAATGTAGATTTGCGGTGAAGGGGACAAGAAGGGAAGGGACATGTTTATGTTTGTCCTCAAGGAGTTTGATAGATAAATGTGAGAGCTTCCCAGATGAACTTGGGCCTGCCAAGTTCCTGTCCACGAGTGCTAAAGCCAGGTCAGAGAGTCACACCAGACTTCATTTTAGCCTGTTTTGTTGTCGTTGTCATAGTTGTGGATTACTGTTAGTATTCTTCCTCGTTCCTCATAATAACTTTAATTTGGTGTTCCTTCAGAGTGTAAGAGCATGCAAGTTTATGCATGTGAACACATGTGTAAGTACCCAACTGAGAGATGGTGTATTGTGGGGGTGTGCCTGGAATTATGTACACAAGACCGTATGTGTGTGGCTAGGCGTGTTTACCATTTATTTAGAAGACTCAGATCTTCCATCATAAAATCTAGGCAATCGTGTAAATTTTTATTTTTAACCACAAATTGCACCTCCAAATCCCTTGGTCTTTGCAGAAAATATACAACCTCAAAAAGCAGATGGGACTCAACCCCTGGTGCCGCTTAGGCTGGTCCTGGTTGGATACCATTCATTTGTAAATGTTCATAGTTAGCAGATTACAAACTTACTTTTGTTCAAATGCATTTATTAAAAATCATAATCAGTCTAATTCATTGTGTAACAATAATTTAGTCCCATATAAGCAACCCAGTTAAAGACATAGTTATAGGAGCTGGAGAGAAGCCACAGGGAATCCTTTGTAAGATGGAAAACAAATACTGATATATCTGATTTTTAAAAATATTCTCACAAAATGTTTCTTACAGTCACTGGTCATTCTATACCAGCAAAGCAGAGACAATTATAATTAATTTATTTTCAAGGCTAGTTTTGAGTAATGCAGGTGTGTGGGTTTTGTTTCATTGACTTCAAAGAAGTAATGATTCTCTTACCATCCACTCAGCATCAAGAGAGGGACCTCGT
This sequence comes from Mirounga leonina, assembly GCF_011800145.1. NCBI lineage: Eukaryota > Metazoa > Chordata > Mammalia > Carnivora > Phocidae > Mirounga > Mirounga leonina. Next base: position 6,363,381 of record NW_023270865.1, on the reverse strand, counting down.
CCTGCAAAGTTAGAGTTCAGTAGCCCGGATGGAGAGACCCTAAGTACACCTGTTGACAAATGCATGTCAGAGTGGAAGGACAAAAGTGACATTTCCAGTTTGTCACTGACTAGTCATAGGTGTCAGGGTAAGCCTTTCCTTCAGTTTTATCATCTATTAAATGGAGATAGTTATGCCAATTTTTCTAGAATTTGCATTAATCAGATGGATATCAACTATTAGCAAGCTTATATGAATGTGTGCATGGTTGGGGGAGCAGACTGTGAAAGTTCAGAGTCTGTAGTGGGAATGGACCCCAGAGCAGCAGGTATATAGACAGGGCAACAGGTGGTGAATCGAGGAGGATGGACAGTGATAGGTCGAACGAGGAAATCTCTGGGAGAAAGAGAAAGAGTTACATAAGTAGGCACCGCCCCTCCCCCACCCCCAACCCAGTCACCACACACTCATGCTGTAAGTAATGGTGCAGGTTGTCTTTAACACCTGTCGGGGCAGGAACATAGTGGCCAGGCAGTTGAAAACTTTCCATCAATTTGCAGCCAATTACAATGTAACAAAATGGGACTGCTTAATGATAGATTTTACTTGCCGATATTAAGAAATTTGAAAGTGGCAGACTGGGGTACCTGGGTGGCTCAGTTGGCTTCAGCTCAGTTCGTGAGACTGAGCCCCACGTTGGGCTCTGCGCTCAGCATGGAGTCTACTTGAGATTCTCTCTTCCTCTCCCTCTGCCCCTCCCCCTGCTCTAGCGCATGCACATTCTCTCTCTCTCAAATAAATAAATAAAATCTTTTTTAAAAAGTGGCATACTCACTTAAATCAAGCATCTATGACTGATATAAATGTAACTTAAGACAAATTAAGATGAGGTTGCCTGGGTGGCTCAGTCGTTAAGCGTCTGCCTTCGGCTCAGGTCATGATTCCAGGGTCCTGGGATCGAGTCCCACATCGGGCTCCCTGCTGGGCAGGAAGCCTGCTTCTCCCTCTCCCACTCCCCCTGCTTGTGTTCCTGCTCTCGCTATCTCTCTCTCTGTCAAATAAATAAATATAAATCTTTAAAAAAAAAAAAGACAAATTAAGATGAGCCTCACTTAGACCACAATTTCTTTTCATGAAAGGAGCTTGGAATTGTGTGAAGTTTGTCCCTCCCCGGCTGCAGAGATGGGCTGGGCTTTTCTAATCTGCACTGTGGTTCTCCTGCTCTTTCCTGATGGAGTCGCCATTGCACTCACTGCTTTAGAAGTGTTGGGGCTCACAGGTGCCCCTGGGAGTCCCTCAGTTGATGCTTATTTCCCACTGGGAGCGGCTCCTTTGTTACCATGGTTTTTTTCTCTTCATGTTTTTTTACATGGTTCTTCATTGATGGAACATTTAATGAGGGGCTGTGATCTGCAGACACAGAGTAAGGCTGTGCATATTTAAAGGCAAATAAAATAAAGTTTCTGCCTCAAGGTGCTCACAGTCAATCAGCTAAGGCAGACAGAGCAGTAAACAGGTTTTCAGATCATGTGATGACAGATGGGCTCAGGGGAGCTGCAATTAACTGGAAGATGACCCCATCTAAGGCTTGGGTGGACAGGCCCTGAGGTCTGTGACCCTTGAGCTGCCTGCCTGAAAGAAGAGATGTTGCCTAAGTGAAGGGCGGATAGTGATCAGGCAGAGGGAGCAGCCCTTGTTCAGAGCAAAGGAGATGCTTCATGTCCTAGAAAGTAGAGGTTCTGTGCTCTCAATCTCTCTCTCTCTTTCACACACACACACACACACACACACTCTCACACACACACACCAAGGAAATCCTATCACTTTTGTGGAAAGAATGAGCATAACCCTCACACTCAGTGGCTGGCAAACTGCCCCTCAAGGAAAATAACAACAGTAACAATAGCAACAACACGGATTTGTGAGTTTGTCAGTCTCTGTGGTGTAAACACTCCCCCCATGGCTGATTTCAAGCTACCAATTACGTCACAGCCTGCTTACCAGATTCGATCTGTAAAAATCAGTGCTGAGCTGTTATGGGTCAGCCCAGCCCACTGGTCTCCCCAGGCCAACAGCCTCTCACTCAGAGAGAGAAGCCCCTTCTCTGTAGCATGTTTCGGCATCTTCTCTTTGAAATGTCCCTCAGTGGTCTCTGGTGCTGTTCCTTCGTTCTTTGAGTTCCCAGCAGGTGGGTGATTGCGTGCCGTGGAGGCTGCCAGGAGGCTCTGCAGAGCTGGCAAGGACAGAGGGTGCACGGCTGCAGCATTTGGACACACACACTGAGAAACCCTCTCCCCTGCTTGACCAGGGGGATGGATATGCTAACTGAGAAAATGGTGAGGATGCCAAGAAGAAGCGTAGACACAGGAGAGTGAAACATGGAGGAGGGGAGAGCAGACAGAGCAGAAAGTGGACCCCGCTTCCTGGGCATGGACTCTCTCCCAAGTGGGCAGGAACTAGGGTCGTGGGCCTGGGAAGCAGCAGGGAAACCCTTCCCAGAGAAAATATGTGCTGAAGAGTCTGCGGACAAACACAAGGCTAGCTTCCAAGAAACTATATGCGGGTAAGGCCAGATTATCAGTTTGATTAATTAATCCCTAAGAAAATAATTACTGTAGATCTTATTCCTGGGAACAAGGTATCTGAACTGAGATTTGTGTCTGCAAAGAAAACAATATTAAGTGGGAGGTTTCTGAGATAATTAGGATCTAAAACTTTGGGAAAAAGTGAGTGGGGATTCAATATCTATGCCTGAAATCCTCACTCCCTCAAGTGCTGAAACACTGATTGTAGGAAAGGTTTAGAAGGGGAAGAATCAACCAGTTCCAGCATAACAATGGGATTCATCTGGGAAGAATGGAAAATAGAACTTTCTTGAAACATATCATAGAAGTGACATTGTACATGCTTTCCATGTAGAAACAGGAGTATCAGAGCCCTTATAGCCCACGGCCAAGGACATGCTGGAGAAACAGGTTAGGAAACCATTCATGCACCATGACTATTTGGGAACAGTGTTATGGGGGAGGAGCATAAGGACCTAATAAGTGACTTTTGAAGTGACAGTTGGCACTAATCCCCAACCAAGCAGGACATGAGCAACTTCAAACGACTCACAGCGAATGCATAGCTGGGGTGGTTTAAAATGGACCTAAGTAACCAAGAGGAACCAACTGAGCTGCATGTGCCCCCAAACCAGGGACACTAGCTGGGGAGTGGAGTAGATAAAGTACATAGATTCCAGGTGGCCAAAGTGGGGAGGGGAGCAGAGGAGAAGGAGACAAGCTAGAGATGGGCAGGTGTGATAAGTAACAGCAGGGAGAAGCAGGTTCCTGAGCAGGAACAGGGAATGTGGGGCCTGGTTTCCGCAGTTCCCCAGGGAAAGGACATTTCCTGGGCTCAGAGAGAGAGAGAGAGTGGGGAAGTAAGGGGCCCAGAGATATTGAAGGAGGTAGAGATAGGACAAAGAGGGAAGAAAACACAGTATATATGTGTATAGGTAAGGATTTCCCAGAGAAATAGGATAGATAGGTAGATAGATGATAGATAGATAGATAGATAGATAGATGATAGATAGATAGATAGATGATAGATAGATAGATAGATAGATAGATAGATAGATAGATAGATAGATATAGATAGATAGGAAGATAGATTTAAGAATTGACTCACTCTTTTGTCATTCTTTGTTCTGTTAAGGTCTTTACCTTATTAGACAAAGCCCACCACAACATGGAGAGTAATCTACTCAAAGTCCACTGATTCAAATGTTAATCTCAGAAAGGAAGAAAGAAAGGAAAGGAAGAAAGGAAAGGAAGAAAGAAAGAAAGAAAGAAAAAGAAAGAGAGAGAAAGAAAGAAGAAAGAAAGAAAGAAAGAAAGAAAGAAAGAAAGAAAGAAAGAAAGAAAGAAAGAAAGAAAGAAAGAGAAAGAAAGAAGGAAAGAAAGAAGGAAAGAAAGACCTTCACAGAAACATCCAGAATATTGTTGGACCAAAAATCTGGCACTGGGGCCCAGCCACATAGACATACTAACCATGACAATATGGCTCCCATTCAGGTCTTTCATAGTGAAGAAGCAGAATTACCTTCTTGAGACCTGGGAAATGTGAGAGATAAAATAAAAGGAAAGGAAGTCATTTCAAGGTAATAGGGTTGGATGATTCAGATACTACACTTGATCTTAGCCAAAAGGCCGAGAAGCGATCGGGATGGATGATTCAGATCCCAGAAAATATGTAAGAGTGAAACACAGACTAATTACTTACTATGAATGCAAGATTGCAGAGAACTAAAGAAAAGACTTGAGGTTTTGAAAGAGATTTTTAAATATTTTTTAAAGTTTTAATTATTTATTTAAGAGAGAGAGAGCACAAGCTGGGGAAGGGGCAGAGGGAGAGAGAGAATCTGAAACAGACTCTCTGCTGATCGTGGAGTTCTTAATCCCACAACCCTGAGATCATGACCTGAACTAAAATCAAGAGCCAGCTGCTCAATCGACTGAGTATCCCTGAAAGAAAGATTTTTAAAAATAATATTTATAATGAAGAAGTGGAAAGAAATTGAACTTATGGATTTACCAGTTTGGGAAGATTTGATAGATTTGGGAGAAATTTAGTTACAAAATGAGTCCAAAAAGTGGTTAATTTTGAAGGTATGTTAAGGAGGCCAAGGGCAGGCACCTTTCTTCCCCTTCTGAGCTTGGCACCAGCTGAAGACATCATCATGTATGCATACTGTTCCAGGAGATGTAGAACATTCTCTTGAGGAAGGTGTGACCACTGTTCCAAGGAAGGAATTGAGACACGAGGTTGATCACTGGCTGACTTCTTTCCAAGGGCTCATGTTAGAGCAAGTTGAATGTGGAATGTGGATCATGCAAATGCACTTTGGAGAATCCAGTAGTTTTGCTTTGGAGTAGCTGTGTCATAAAATGCCCAGAATTCATTTCTTGGCACACCTGAGTTTTACTCTGATTCACACTTCAGAGGCCAGCCCTTTAATTTTTTACTAACCACTATAAAGGTGACTTGACCACATACCATAAGAAATATTCATGGGAAATCCAGAATAGATAATTCAATTCATTCTGTGCCTGCTTATTAAGAACACCTTTCATGCCCATCATTCAATTTGACTTAGATAAATACATTTTGTGGACCTGTTTCCATGGAAATATGAACATTTATACTTGCACAAATTTCCTTTTCTTTGTATCTAAGTTTAGAAATGATAGCTAGTGCCTGTCTGATAGAAATATTTGCAATTTGGTAATTTTACTCTGCTTTGATTTTCATGAAAATGTATGATCCAATTGCTTTTGGATTAAAACTGGTAATTATAGGTTTTACCCACAAAGATACATTTAGAGGAAGAGGAAATTTCAAATCCAGAATAATAAGAAATAAAAATAGCTATAGGAATTTTTAAAATTAAATTAAGAAAAGATCAACTTGAGAAAAAAATTGACTGAGAAAACATGTTCTGAGAAAAAAAAAATGTCCTGAAAACAAAATTTGACTTTCTTTCTTTGCCTCTTTATTTCTGTTTGAGAATCATGCACTCTAATGCACTCTGCATTTTGACTACTGTGGTACTTTGTTTTCACAGTTAAGTAAAAGATAAACTAACAGTGCTCTTTGATCATTGATTATGGTTGAAATGGCCATCAAGCCATAGCCATGGAAATCACTGGGTGACCAGTGTGTCATTTGCCTAATGGCTTTTTCACGTAGCATAATGTTTTCAAAGTTCATCCATGCCATAAGGTGTAGAGGACTTCATTTCTTTTTACAACAGAAAGATAATCTTTTCTATGAATATACCACATTGAATTTTTCCACCTATCACTTGAGGGACATTTGGTTTCTTCTACTTTTGGCTTTTATGAATAATTCTGCTGTTAATTTATCTGTACAAATTTTTGTGTGGACATGTATTTCATTTCTCTTGGGTGTATACTTACAAGTGAAACTTCCAGGTCATATGGTAGCTGTTTAGGTGTTTTGAGGGACTTCCCGACTATATTGCCAAGAACCTTCAATATTTTGCATTTCCCCCATCCCTGTGGGAGGGTCCCAGGTTTCCACATCCTCATCAGTACTTGTTATTAGCTGTGTTTTTTGTTTTGTTTTGTTTTGGTTTGGGGGTTTTTTTGCACCCAAGTGGGAGTGATGTAATAATTGTGATTTTGTTCACATTTCCTTGATGACTAATAATATGAAGCATTTTTCATGTGCTTATTGGTCATTTGTATATCTTCCTTGAAGAAATAACTATGTAGATCCCTTACCTATTTTCCCATGTGTCATTTGCCTCTTTTACTGAGTCGTGAGAGTTCTTAATATATTCTGAATCAAGTCGTTACCAGATATATGTTTTGCAAATATTTCCCCCCATTCTTTGTACTGTTTATTCACTTTCTTAAAATGGCCTCATTTGTAGCACAAAGTTTTTAATTTCAATGAAGTCTAATTTAGCCATTCTTTTTCTTCTGTTTCTTGTGGGTTTGGCGTTATATCTAAGACTGACTGATGTAAGGTCACAATTATTTACTCCTATGCTTTTTCTAGGAGTTTAGATTTTACATTTTGGTCTTTGATTCATTTTGGTTAAATCTTGTGTGTGGTGTGAGGTAGGGGTCCAAATTTGAGATAATGATCTCCTTCCTTCGCATAACTTGTGTTACCCTCAACTGTTGTGTCAGTGCTCTTGGCTTTCAAATATATCAAGCCAGAAACAAAATACTACTCAAAATATTAGACTAGAAACAAACCATGATAAGATGACAAAGGAGGCTATTTTTTTTTTTTTAAATTTAGGGTTGCCAGTAGAAGTGATAAAATAAAAATAAATACAACTCAGCGCAGCATTTGGATGCCCAAAGCACATACTCTCAGTAAATCTCTTCTTGTCACTGCTTGAGGATTTACGTGTTTGCCATGACTATGTGAGACCACACAGCCAGCCTCACACCTGACCACTGCCTTGGAGGGTTTTCCCATAGTCAGCTTGCTATTTTTTACCTCCGTCTCTGCCAGTGGAGTGATGGTGCAAATTTGAGTAAGAAAAAAATGTGAAAACAATGCTTATCTTTCTTTGTCTATAACTTGTCCTGGTAAGCTCCATACCCAAATGGCTTAATCTGTGCCCAAATGGCTTAAATCTTCATCTTATCAACCACTTAATTAGTTCATTAATTAGTTCAGACAGAAAGTGCTCAGTCTCTCTGAGGGCTGCCCCTCTCCATTTGTCTATCTCACAGAAGCCCAGGATCTAGGACAGAGGATATTTGACTGGAGGAGAAGCTTCCTTGCTTGGCCTTTCAAGGTGTGGGAGAACTGATACCCCCTCCTCCCCCTCTCCTTTCCACAACTCTTTGGCCAGAGAAGGATAGACTTCTTTTTTATTTCCACTCTCATAAGTGGGAGGAGGGTTATAATTTTGAATTAGAGGGAAGTTCTATAGATTCGATTATCCGAGTTTATGCCTTAAAATTTCAAAAGAGGAGTTTCACAGAAATATGGAAAATTCTCTTCTAAAACAACATTGCTTAACTGTAATACTGTTGCCTAAGCACATCGAATGGAAACAGAAATTTAATTCATCATTTTTTCTTTCTTGTATTTTGCATCAAATCCTTCCACAGAGCAGATTTTTTTTTTTTTTTTTTCAGGAGAATCAGTACTCAGACTTGCAATGGAGAAAAGCAGTTTACTAAGTTTTCAAATCTTACCCTGTTACCCTAATGCCACTATCCCCACATGGGAAACATCCCCTGCCTCCCTCCCAGACAGTTTCCCTGGTGTCTGGGCTGAGTTAGAGTAACAACCTGGACCCAATGTTGTGTTTATACACAGTGCCAGGTGCTGGGCTAAGATAATCACGTTCATCCTCACAACCTTCCTGTAATAAAGCTATTGTTAATTTCACCTTACAGAGGAAGGGACTGAGCACAGATACTAAGTGAGGCAGAAATAATAAATGATAGAGCAGAGATTTAAATCTAGATGCATCAGACCCAAACCTATTATCACAGCCCCCGGCTAAATTGTTTCTTCATTGAGTTGTGCTTGCCTATTTTTATGCGGACAGTCATTACTATATTGTGTGTGCCCTGGGCCCAGGGGATCTGCTGTATTTACTCTATAACTCCACTGCCCAGCAGAGTGACTATCCCACAGTAAATGCCTAATAAGTGTATGCTGAGCTAATGAGGCAAAATCAATCGGTGATGATGAAGAGTGGAGACCATATTGCCCAGCCTCGATGGAAACAGGACGGTCTGAGACCACCCAGTGATGCAGAAAAGCTCATGTGTAGTTCTACAGAAGCTACAAAAACACGGGGGCATGACTGAAAAGGCCCGTTAATGGGGCAGACAATAATTAGAGCTTAGAAGAGGAGGACAAGGGAGAACTAGAGCATAAGAGCTACTCAAGATGGAGAAACTTCTGAAGTGTGAACAAAATTAAGTTAAAAAATACTAGGAGAAGAAAGACACCAAAGACCAGAGAATCAAATGAACAAAAAAGCACCTGGCATATTTTAAGGGCTCCAAATTAATCAAAGAGCCTGAAGCAGAGATTTGGTGGAAGGAAGAGTCAGGAAAGAAAGACAAACATGAGGGCTGGTGCCATGTTGTAAATGGTCCTACATCCCTTGACATTGAACCTGCTGATCAGAGTGGATCAAGTGAACTGTAGCAGGTTGGACAGACTGAATTAAGAAGGGGAGGGAGATGGGTGAGGGGGATGGGAGGAGAGATGGAGGAATAACAATGAAGTGGGGGCTAGCTAAGGAAAACCTGTGATGATCAGGATGGGGGGGTGAGTGTTGGGGTGGGAGGAGGGACCAAAGTTACAGAAGGGAAAGAGAGCATGAAGAATTCTCTGGGTGTGGAGATCGGATGTTCAGGGAAATGCTGAATCAAAGTTTAACTCCCATGAAGGCAAACCCTGGTCATGTGCCAATTCTTGACACCCACAGAGGAAATGACTATGCGATGGCAGATGGGGGCTGGTAGGAGCAGCTGGGTTTGACCTCTGACACATGATGTGAGGAGGGGTGAGGGTCTGGCCATTCGCCCTGCAGGACTGAGCTGGACTCCGCTGGGGTCAGGAATGTGCCAGAACCCCTGATGCTGTGCACAAGGATAAACTGCCCTAGGGGGAGAAAAGAATCAGGAGGGGGGTCTTGTGTCTACCACAGAGATGTGCAACTATGCAAAGCAACAGTTCAAAAAATATTTATAGAATGATGACATAAATGCAGTTATTTCTAAATTCAAAGTCTTTCAATGTATTAGGTTTGAATAAACATCAGTTGGGACTAGTGGGTTTCCCCCTTTTATTCATTTATGGTCATAAACGCCATAAGGACCAGTCATATCACTTGTAATTTCTAGCTTCCACCACGGTCATTCCTCTGGAACTTTCCATGCCATGCAAGGCAGCTTTCCAAAAGGTAGGAGGGAAAAACAACTAAGAAGCCATGGGAAAAAAATGGTCTATTTTAAAAACTCGAGCTGCAGTGGAATTTGACAACTGAACTTTATAGAAAAACAATAAGTCAACTTTATCTGGTAAAGCTATTACCTGTAAAGGTTGATTCAGCCACAGTCCTTTATCAAAATGGCAGTCGGTAAGGTTGCAATATTGAAAATAAATTAGGTGAAGTGCGTGCTCTTTGAAAGGACACAGCAGAGACAACCCCTGAGAGCCCGAGGTGCGGCTGGGCCTGGCCCAGCTCTTCTTCTGCAGAGGGGCCTCCCCTCCTGGGCAGGAACCCCCCTGCAGGCTGGAGGGGCAGGGCATGCTGGCTGAGTCGAGGGCTGGGGACACTGCAGGCTGGGGACACTGCGGGCCAGGGACCCCGTGGGCTGTGGGCGTCTCAGGGTCCAGAGAAGAGGGTTCAGAAGGATTCGGGGACTGAACCACTGGAATCCAGACACACATCGGCCCCTGCGTGACTTTCTCTGTGTAATTAAAATGCATAAAATGGACCCGGCAGCCATTCCCACTGCTGAGAGCCCTACAAATCCCCTTTCCGTCCAGTTCTGGGGACCCGGTCTCAGGGCGACGTGCTGCAGCCACAGCTGAGTCAGAAAGAGACCGGCCTTCTGCCAAGGCCACACCTGGCCTAGGGAAAGAAGCAGCTGCTGAGTTGACAGGATCTGAATGTCAACTTTCCAAGTGCGCACATGTGGTAAAAATAATGCTATCTACGAAGGTTTAAGTCCCCCTTCTATATGTCTGCTCCCCTATTTGGCCAGCCAAGGCCCAGTGTATTTCAAACCAATAAAGAAACTTCAGGTTTGTACTCAGAGCTGGGGGTCTGTGTCTACACCGGCCAGTAGGCCGCCCAGAGCGGAGCCTCCGCTGGTTTCAGCAAAGTGCAATACCCAATGTTCCCCAAAGGGGGCGCAGTCCTCCAGAGCCGCGCTAAGATGCCGCAGCAGGGCATCGGGACTGTTTCATACACACATTTAGATAAACCTTAGACACCAATTTACTTCTCTGGCCCTATTAAAAAGAAAGAAAGA
>NW_023270865.1:6346683-6352851 GCF_011800145.1 Mirounga leonina | reverse complement strand
GAAAGAAAGAAAGAAGGAAAGAAAGAAAAGAAAGAAAGAAAGAAAGAAGAAAGAGAGAAAGAAAGAAAGAAAAGTCTTGTTGAGTGACTACTACATTCACAGAAATTGAATAGAGATGTATAATTCAGCCAATGAGATGAGTCATAGGAAGGTTGACAAGAAAATAATCAGATGTGGACTGACTGGCACATATGAAAGTCCTTACTGTTATTAGCATTGACTTGTTCATTCATGAAACAAATAGAGGTTTGGTATAAATTAACTTGTAAGAGCAGGTATTGGTTAGTGTGGGGGCAATTATATGCATATTAAGGAAATCTGATAAGAGTAAAACTTTCAACCATGCTCTCTATTACCATATTGATAAGATAATAGAATTAAAACACTAAGCACAATTCCTGAAACACAATTAGCACAGAATAATTGTTAATGTTTTGTTTGTAATCTGCTTCAACCTCCTATCAATGCCAATATGGAAATTTAAGAAAATGTTCTAGGAGAGGAGATAGATTATTAGAGGCAATGACAAAAGAAAAAATTCAGTTAAGGTCAGTAAGTCCTTGGAAAAAAAGTTAGCCTCCTAGAAAAATGTCACAAATTTTAAACAATAAAGTATCAGTTCCTTCTTACTGGGTAGGCAATTCCTTTTTAATTGCAGCATGCATAATGAATTAGGGAGCATATAAGGACGTGGGTGCACTCATGCAGTGTGAGGCAAACTGTCTAAATTACCTGTGGGCCCATTTACCACCATACACCCAAATTCTCAAACAGTATGTATCTTTCATCTTGCCATTCAAGTGCTAATAATTTATGCTAATAAAATTACTAGGAAGTTTTAAAGATATTATGTCAATCTGCACTCCTGAACAGAAGAGCTGTTATGGGATTTACTGTCCTGAAGGAGGGATTGTGTTTATTTATTTTTTATTTTTTTAAAGATTTTATTTATTTATTTGAGAGAGAGAAATAGAGCAGGGGGAGTGGCAGCGGGAGAGGGAGAAGCAGGCTCCCCGTTGAGCAGGGACCCCGATGTAGGGCTCCATTCCAGGACCCCAACGTCATGACCTGAGTGGAAGGAAGATGCTTAACTGACTGAGCCACCCAGGTGCCCCAGGGATTGTGTTTAGATGACAAGAAACACACATGCTCCATGTACCTGGAGGGATAGGCCCAGGTAAGGGGTGGTGGTGGGGAACAGGGCAACTGAGGGTGTTCACTTCAGATGGTTTCTGGCTTCTCTCTGGGCTGAGAGTGAGGGGAATGGAGGAGATTGGAAACGTTTGGACATAGATTCCCAGGGAAGGAGAAGAGAGAAACTGAATAGCTGTGCAGAGTAAGTTTATGCACTGGTGGTGTTGGCTTTGGCGAGTAAGCATGGTGGGGGGCATCCCAGGGGTCAGGGGCTTCCTTACGGAACACCTCTTTAAATAAAGACAACTCGAAGCAGAAGGGCTTGTTTCCCATGTGCACAAATCCTTTGTGGAAACCGAAACAATTCAGAGGAATTTTATTCATTTCTACAAATTGGCAAAACAGGAGGCACCATTTTTAATGTATTTCCATTGAATGGTGGCCCATCATGCCAAGGCTTTCTGTCTGTGCGGTGTGATGTGCCTGCACTGGAAATGAGGTGAAGCCTGGAGCAAGCTGGAGGATTCTCTCATTTATGTTCATGTAGAAACATTATGAGGAGCAGCAGGTTAACAAGCTTATATTTTCCTGTTGGTCTCAGATCACCTGAGCTGTCCAGGGACTGGCTGGAAAGGCAATAACATGAGATGAAGAAGAAAATTGCAAGTGTATGTCTAAGCAAGTTTAAGTCATGTGCATGTTTAGTTCCAAGGGTCAGAGCCTGGGAAGAATGAGGCTCTGAAATCTGGATCCCATATGGAACAGTTAATTTCTCAGAATGCTCAGTAGTCCAAGTGCTGACAGAGAAAGGGGCTCCTCCAAGGTTGGGGTTTGTCAGGCAGGCACTGCCAAAGGACAAGGGCCATTGGGAAAGAAATGGATCCAGCATAGGCTTGTGGAGAAAGGTAGAGGGACCCCAAGGCCTAAGCCCTCCACGGTGGTAAAGGATTAGGCCATGGGGAATAATGGAGCATGTGGGCAATCTGCCATATTACACGCAGCCTGTCCTGTATCTAGCTTAGAATTAAGCCCTGAGAGATCCCAGGTGGATGCCACAGTCCTATTGGAACTCAGAACTAGCGACAAAGACGGCTGGGCGCCATATTTGTCCATCTCACAGATGTATTCCGTTGTGAACAATCCAGGGGAATTTTCAACAGAAGAAAAATATCATGTTACTAATATATCATTTCAAGAACTTATACCTCTGGTTCTTATTAAGGTAGTGCAATGGATCAGCTTTCTCTAACTTAGGGGCTCTGAGGAGGCATTTCTGGGAAGGACAGCTTGCATCCGGGCTGCCTTCTGGAGACACGCACCAGAATTTGTATCTCTGAGAAGTTCATTGATCCATATGAGGTTCCGATTTCAGAGCCCTGTTAGTGCCAGCCTCTGACCCATGATGCTATATGACATGAATAACTTAATCAAAACTGTGCTGGGAATGTATTTCTCTATCTCATTCCATTTCATTTCCTGTCAGCCCCTGCCCAATTCAGGAGATCTGAGACCAATAGAAAAATATAAGCTCGTTCATGTGCTGCTTGGCATAATATTCCTACATGAGCACAAATGAGAGTGAATCCTATAGCCTGATTTCCTGTGTGAGCCCATCATATTGCACAAGCAGAAAGGCCCTGGCATGAGGGGTTTAAGGACTGAATTTTGCCCCCCGTCAGAGGTTGAAGCCTAACCCTTAACCTGATCATATTTGGAAATAGAGCCATTAGAGATGTAATTAAGGCTAAATAAGGACATGAGGTGAAGCCAGTAAGACTAGTGTCATTATAAGAGGAACAGACACCCAGGAGTGTGTGCTCAGAGTAAGGGCTGCATGAGGGCACAGCAAGCAGAGAAAGTGGCCGTCTATTAGCCAAGAGGAAAGGCCTCAGGAGAAACCTTGGACCTGGACTTCCAGCCTCCAGAACTATGAGAAAATAAATGTCTGTTGTTTAAGCCACCTGTGTGTGGAATTCTGTCATGGTTACCCCGAGCCGACTAAGACCAGGCACCTTGATTGAATGGGGCATACGTCAAACATGATTTTTCTCCTTTTGTTAATTTACATAAATTGTAAAAATGCTCATTTTTTTCCAATTTCATAAAGGATTTGTGCACATCTAAAATGAGCCATCCTGGCCTAGCATTTTCTTTTCTTAAAGGGATTTTCATAAGAGGATGCATACGCTTAACCCTGGGATGACTCACCCATCCTGAGTCATATGAAGCTTGTTCTTTGTGAAGATTGAAAGTACCCCTGCATTCATGTTTTTCCAAGCACTGGTGAAAGAATGCATTATCTGGAGGAAGGTGAGAAGAGGCAGTCTTTATTTCAGTAAAACACTCTCATGATCTCAGAACGCCAATGGCACTAAACTCTCAGAGTTTTGGTCCAGGTCCAGAACCCAGAAGTCTCCATGGACCACTTGGGGTCCATCTCTCTGTGCCCTGAGGGCAGGGAGGGGGGATGATGCATCTTGGATCTAGGCTGGCTCTAGTCAACAGGAGGTTTAAGGTTCAGAGCAGCCCCATGTGGTGATCACTAGAGACTAGGTTCCCATCCCTGGTGGGATTCCAGAGGATTAGCCTAGGAGAACAACTGGAAAATTTTACAGTAACTTTTTTTAAAAACGATTTTTTCTGAAGATTCAAAAGCAAACCACCATGGGTTGTGTTTCACAATGCCTACTCTGTAATAACTACCAATATCAATAGGTGGAGGCATTACTGCATGTTGACTGATTATCTGGGTTAATAGACTATGAATACTGATTGATTGATTGATTGATTGATTTTTAGTCATCTCTCCACCCAACATGGGGCTTGAACTCACAACCCGAGATCAAGAGCCGCTCGCTCTCCTGACTGAGCTGACCAGGTGCCCCTATGGATACATTACTATTGCTAATGTGGGCAAGAGGATATGGACGAGTGGGAAATTGGTGACAATTTATTGGAAGGATCCCATATCTCGGTTCCAAGACCAGTTCAGTCATGCACTAATCCATATCCCTATATTACTCCAGACCAAACCAATTGTCTAGAAGTGTGATTGCCTTCCAGAAAGTGCTGTGACCTGCCACCAAATGGGGCTCCAGAGGTCTTCATTCTTCTTAGCTGGATCACAGGTAAAATTTGATAGTACTATAGCAGAAGTTGTCTCATACTAGCTTCAAACAATTCAGGGAAACAAAACTCTTTATTACCAAATTCCACAGCTATTCTCCCCAAATGTGATTTGGTCCTTCTGTGTACCTGCTGTATAAAGAAGCAAATAAAGCAACATAAACTCATGAAGTCTTATTTTAACTTACATTGTAACTCTCTTTTATGTCTCATGTCACATGTTATCTGTAGTCTTTGAAATCACTTTTATAAGGAAACAATTTAATATGAAACCATCGGCATTCTCTGTTCAACCTCTCACACTTTCCTACATAATGACATTAGTTGAATTCCCTCCTCCATGAAGCCATAATGTTCCCCGGAACATTTCTAGCAGTTTCACTAGCCCTCAAAACTCAAGTGTTTTGGACTATATTTTAGGTTAATTGAATGACACAGTATACACAATTATTTGCATAGATTAGAGAATGTGAATCTCTAACAAGCAAAGAAACTGATGGGGATTTGAGATCACATCCCAGCTTTGCAGCTTTTCTCACCAAAGGGGACTCTTGCAGGGATGGGGACTATGCCCTTTACTTTATGGACTAACAGTAATTGTGTACAATTATCTCTGCAGGCAGCTTGCTCCTGGACAGGGCGAGGTGGGGAGCTACTAAAGAATATATCTTCGATGGGATAGCAAAATGGGACTCCTGATATTGAACTCCTAAATTAGGTAGAATTTCCCACCCAGTCATGAGCAGAACGGAGCCTCCACATGGTTGTGGGTTGCGGGAGAAGGGGAGAAGGGCCTGTCTCCTTAAGCATTTCAACCAAGCAGCCTTGTCTTAGGTGAACCTGCTTACTAAGCCCTCTGGGGGCCACCAGTGTCTATCCAGGTTCCCTATGGGCCAATGCTTTTGCCCTTGTAGTTCACAGTTAGGCAACAACTTGCATTTCTACCTTGCTTACGGCCACCCTCAAGACATACCCAAGTGCCATTTTGATTTTAATGAGAATAAGTGGTCTATGCTTGGCCCCATACCTTTGTTGCAGCCTGTGAACCATGGTTCTAACCCAAATACATTGAGCCAGAGCCTGTAGGGACCCTTTGAAATAAAATATTATGTAGCCTATGGCTTTGGATCTCTTTCCCAGAGGTTCTAAACCAACATGGTCAACAGATCTACATGGCCTGGTCCCACCAAGAACCTTAATCCCAAGCATGGTTAATACCCCTGCTCTATGGGACACCTGGAAATGTGCAGAAATATTTTGGCTGTTATAATGCCTGAGCAGGACACAATGTACTATTATAGAAAGGTGGTAGGCTTACCAAAAATCCTACAATGTAAATGGCAGTAATCTACAGTGAAGAATGTACCTTCCAAAATGCCAACAGCACTCCCCCTGATTCCCATGATATCCTAACAGGCCTACAAATTGAAATCCCCCGTCTCCTGAACAAGTCACAATTAGAACTAATGCCTTCTCCCTCTGCGTATCATATAAGGGTAGCATTTTCTAGAAGGTAACATAAAACAGCTATCAAGAATACTAGCCCTTCGGCATGGAGAATAAGAACCACACAAGGCTGAGCATCTCCAGTTATGTCTGCAGTGTGCTATATTCTCCCAAAGGAGAAAATAACCAAACTGATTCCCTGCCCCGTACTCTTAGTGGATTTATGAAACCACCTACTCTAAATTAAATACTGTGGCAAAAGAGCCAATATTGCTTCACACTGAAATGGAAGGGTAATCAAAACAGCTAGGAAATGCCTGCTTAGGAAAGTTCAAAATAAAATTAAGTTTTAAAAAAATTGCCAAATAACTGAAAAATCAGGAGTTCAAGGCTAGATAATAAACCTTGTAATCTGATGGTTTCCAAGATTTATAAAGGGTCTTTTTTCTCTTTCCTTCCTTC
>NW_023270865.1:6136391-6346673 GCF_011800145.1 Mirounga leonina | reverse complement strand
TTCCTTCCTTCCTTCCATTCCTTCCTTCCTTCTTTCCTTCCTTCCTTCTTTCGTTCGTTCGTTCCTTCCTTCCTTCCTTCCTTCCTTCCTTCTGCCTCTCCCCCCCCACCCCTTTCCCTTTTTAAAAATTCTACAGTTTGGGACAGGTCTTTTGTACCTATTTAGATTAAAATCTCTTACTTAATTCAGTGTTTGTTTCCTTTTGGTTTAGTGGCATTTGGCACAGACTATAACTACTATTGGTTCTCTGTTTGTTCCATCTCACTTGATCTTAATGTCACCTCTGACCAAAGACGGTCAATAATCGCCCTACCAAATTTGCTCATTAAGAATTGTATCAAGCATTAGTGTTAGCAGCATCCAAGCACAACATGTCCAGATGAGAAGGCCATTTTCCCAATTGCTTCAAAATCCAAATTAGCCAAAGAAACTTCTATTCCTTCTGACTCACAGCCCTGTTGGCAGCTGCTGGATTCTCTTCAGACAACACCCAGGACCACCTGAGCAATAGAGCAGTCAGTCCCAAATGGCCGATGGCCTCATCAAAGGAATGTGTGACCAGAAGAAGGATCTGCCAAGTGGACACTGGTGACCAAATGCATGGTTCCACTTTCCACAAGTGTAAGACTGACAAGGAGACCCAGCTCCTTTGTGAATCTGATTAGAAGATGGCCTTTTGGACTTTAATTTATGAACCGATTTCATCTGTTTTCCCTCGTAAACTTCTAGAAAGGATCTAGAGCTAGCTTTTAGATAGACGTTCAAACAGGAAAAATCGTGTCCTGGTACTTCCTGTGTCCATTCTTTCTTCCCTGACCCCCACCCCAGACATACCCTCAGTGAAGGTGTTCTCCAGCACTGATCTTATTTATTAAAAATGCCGTCTCAGAGGGATGGGAAATACCCAACCCCAGTAAAATTTGCTAAAAAGTCCTGGGTCCTACCATGAACTTTGTAAATAATCCACACCAACATGGCCTTTTGTAAATGATAAGATTACAGAGCTGAGACAGTAAGGATTCAGGGAATGGGGAAAGGAGAGATTGGGAAGAGGGTGGCATGGCCTGCCAGGGCTGGGATCATACCCACAAGGTGGCTGCTGGGCACAAGGCCAGCCCTGACATGGAAGTGTGACATTCACAGAAGCACAGACCCCAAGTCCATCACCTCCACATCTGAAACAGCTATGAGGCCAAGCAGGAAATGGATTCCATGTGCTCTCATCCAGAATGTGTTACAGCTTTCTTTTTTTTTTTATTTTATTTTATTTTATTATTTGACAGAGAGAGACACAGTGAGAGAGGGAACGCAAGCAGGGGGAGTAGGAGAGGGAGGAGCAGGCTTCCCCGCGGTGCAGGGAGCCCGATGTGGGGCTCAATCCCAGGACCCTGGGATCACAACCTGAGCCGAAGGCAGACGCTTAATGACTGAGCCACCCAGGCGCCCCCCGTGTTACAGCTTTCTGCCTGACATTTTCTTTACTCCAAGATGGTATTGGCTGGCAGGGGTCTAATTCTTGACAGCCAATTTTATGGCGGTAACAGCAACCCAGAGTTTCTGCAAAATATATCACTGCAGCTCAAGAAAAGAAGAAGAAGAAAACAAAACACATGAGCATGTGGGATATTTAAATTTGAATTTGAATTTAACTTTGAATTTGTATGTTTCAATTCCCTAGACCTAGATTTGTAATATTTTTTATTTTCATCAAGCAGGAAGGCTCCAGGTTTTGTGGAACCTAGCCCTCACTGTCTCAGGACAGTTATGATGCATGTTTAGCTCCATGTGAAATTCCCAAATTTGAGAAAAATTAGAGTCAATCTTAACTGTGATTCACAATTTATTTGGTGTATGCATTCAAGTACACTGGGGGGATGTTTGAAATGCTCTAAATTGGGCGCCTGGGTGGCTTAATTGGTTAAGCGACTGCCTTTGGCTCAGGTCATGATCCTGGAGTCCCGGGATCGAGTCCCGCATCGGGCTCCCTGCTTGGCAGGGAGTCTGCTTTGCCCTCCGACCCTATCCCCTCTCATGTGTTCTCTCTCATTCTCTCTCTCTCAAATAAATAAATAAAATCTTTAAAAAAAAAAAAAGAAATGCTCTAAATTATACACATGCTTTGTATCTCTCTCTCTCTTCCTCATCCAATATGAGAAATTGTTTATGTTAGAGGTAGAGAATGTGATATATATATATGTGTGTGTGTGTGTGTAAGAATATATAAATACATCAGCATAAAGCATACATTATTTTATGATGATTAAAGTTAGACAGCCATCTCAAGAATCAGGACAGCAGACGCCGTTTAAAGTGGTCACCAGCCGAGAGCATGATGGGGGCTGATGGGATCGGGATGAATCTCCAGACAGTTAAACACACACACAAATACTTTTTAATTAAGATTCTGAATTATGGTTTGAATTTCAATGTATTAAGTGTATGTTTTAAACGTTGGCTTGCTTTTCAGAAGGCTATGATTTCTTATGGGCCTAGTTTTGCAACTTCTGCTTTTGAGTGTCTCTGAGCCATGTCAAAGTCCTAGTTGAGTCAAATTTTCTCTTACTTTAATTGCTGATCATTTTATGATTATTAACATTAGAAGACCACCTGGGTTTTCAGATTAGCATCTGAGTGTCAGGATTTCCCAGTTTCATGACTCTCTGCATGCATTGATTACCTGGGAAATGATCTTGCTGGTCATACCTTCCTGCCTTTTTAGAACATTACAATTTATCAGGGTGCCTGAGTGGCTCAGTCGGTTGAGTGTCCGACTCTTGATTTCAGCTCAGGTCATGATCTCAGGATCTTGAGATTGAGCCCTGCCTCAGGCTGTGCGCTCAGCCTGGAGTCTGCTTAAGATTCTCCCTCTCGCACATTCTGCATGGAGCACTGGGTGTTATGCACAAACAATGAATCATGGAACACTACATCTAAAACTAATGATGTATGGGGATTAACATGAGAATAAAAAAAAAATTAAAAAAAAAAAAAAGATTCTCCCTCTTGCACACTCTGCATGGAGCACTGGGGGTTATGCACAAACGATGAATCATGGAACACTACATCTAAAACTAATGATGTAATGTATGGGGATTAACATAAGAATAAAAAAAATAATAAAAATAAATAAATAAAATCTTAAAAAAAAAAGATTCTCCCTCTCTCTCCTTCTCCCTCTCCCCCTGCTCTCATGCTCTCTCTCTCTCTAAAATAAATAAATAAAATCTTTTTTTAAAAACAGAATATTCCCGTTTATCAAGATAAATTGCACTCTTTAGCAAACCACCTAAACTTGGCCTAGAAATTTTATGCAAAAACAGAATTCTTTCATCTCTTATGCAATTCATCAGACTCTAAGCCTGAGGCTTCTGCTGGAAAATGCTCAGCGCTTTGTATTTAACATTTCTTAAAAACAAACCATTGAGGCTACGCCAAGCGGGGTACCACTTGCTAGGGAACAGGTTGTTTGCTGTCCCCCAGCTATCTGTGCAAGCCCTGTTTTTTTGCGTAAATGTCCTACCTAATCTACCTTCTTCACTTTGTTCAGTTAAGTATTTCCTGCTGCTTTCATCTACGATGATAGCTAATTTTACAGACGTAAAGAAAATCATCTTCACTCTACCTGGTTGTCTGTGGCACCATATTATCTTTCACTGTTTGGGCTCAAGCACACAGCAGAAGGGAAAGTTTAAATGCAGAGGGAAACATGGGCTTCTCTTCTGCTGGCAAAGTAGCTGTGTTTATAAGAGGAAGTGGCTGAATCTAGAAGAGGGTAAGGCTTTCAAAGTCTGTTGGGGGCAGAAGCCAGTGCAGTGCCTGTGAAGGGACAAATCTTCCCCCAGTGAACCTGACCCTGAGCCACATCTGCTGGTTATGTGTACTAGTTGAGGATGCTGTTCCAGGCCCCTGCCTTCTCCCCTACACTGTTGCTAATTAATGAACTTCTGTCCATAAGGTGTTCATCTGGATGGGGTGGGCCCCGTCAGTCACTTGGAAGCCCAGGCATCCATTGCTTTCCCAACAGGAAGCCCCATTGAAGTCCCACAGCAGCATGGGGGGGGGGGTTATGTACCCCCAGAGAAGCCTTTCCCTTATTGTTCTACAGAAAACCATTGCCCAAGATGCACCCTAAAGAAAAGAATCTTGGGTCCAGAGACTCTGGGTAACTATGAATATTGTGTCCTGCCCCTCAGAAGATGATTCAGTCTTCTGCTAAAAATCATAACAAATAACTTGTTTTAATAATTTCCCAAATATGTTTACTATTTTGGGGGCTGACAATGCCTATGAATGCCCTGGTAAAGTAGGATTTTATAGAACTAATGTGGGGAAATAGCTTATAAATGGAAACTCCTGACCAAACGGATTTATAAAACCAGTCTATTGGATAAAATATGATTTAAAATATAATCTAGGCTTCTAGATATGGAGGAAATTTTACTCATTCTTTTAACCTAGAGAATATCAGATTACATTATAGGGAGCAACTCTACATTTACTAGTGTCTGACGTGTTTTAGAACTCAGTGAAGTGGTCATTTCTTCTACATTTTCCCCTGATATAATAGTTCTAGAACACATCTTTGCTCAAGGTTATGAGAACAGGGTTGGATAATTGATCTGTGTTTTGGCAGTCATTCAAAATCTATTGGTGATTTTTCAGTACCCATGGTTTGTTGATAGTTTAAATTGAGTGAGTCCCTGAAACATGAGAATCACATTATTAGTACCTACTTCAACAGAAGGTCAGGTAGCTACCCATCACCATCTCGCCCTACCCCAAAAACATGTATACTAATGCATCCAGACACATAAAGGCCACATTAGAAACAAACCATAGAGAATTAAATTGAAAAGATAAAATCTGATATACTGTAAAGGCTAAAATTACTGTGGAATTTCTGATGTCTTGAAGAAGCCAGACACAGTACACATTTTGGAGGACCCCTGTCTAGCCGATGAAGAGAGAACATGCATGAAATGAGTTTGGTGCTTATAGTCAAAGAAGCCCAGATTTCTGCTCACTACCCATTGATCAGAGTAGTCATTCAGAATCCAACCTAATAGTCAAACTCTGGTGCGGCTGATCAGATTACTTGTCTATATTCACTACTGTCCCATGACAGTAGGGTTATTTGTAGAAGTAACAATAGATAGTGGAGTTGGCCATGTGGCTTACATTAACCAAGGAACAGTTAGTGGACCTGACTGAATGAGGCTTTAAACATACCTGTGACGGTTGGCTTGGCTCTTGTGCACCTGTGTCCACTCTGGCAGCCCCTGCCCCATTCAACCTGTGCTCTGGAATGAAGACAGGGAAAGCATACCTGAAACTTTCTGGAAGTTTGGAGGACATGACATAGTCAAACTCAGCCCTGATCAGTTTAACCACAGCTTACCTGCAGACCCATGACCCTTGTAAACTATTGAAATTTTCAGGAGGTTTCTTACATGGAAAAAAAAAAAAAGACTAATATAATGGTTAACTTATTTTTGACCCTTAAGAAAAACCTGAAATTTAATAGCACTACAAGGGGCAAGATGAGTAAGAATAGCTGTTGAGTTCCAATAGGATGATGGGTTTCTGAGATTTGGGATGCATATGCACATCCATGTCCACCCACCATGGAGAATAAGCACCCTCACCCCCAGGGAGTCCTCACTTTCCAAAGAAGATGCCCTGGCCATTTCAAGCTCAAGTAACTGTAAAGAGGCCTGAAATTAAACAACATAGAGTATCTGTCCTCCATTACGTGCCAGAGAACATAACCTTGAACTCATTGCCACGTGATAGTCTGTAAAACTGAGCTATCCCTCATCATCATTACTATCAAGACCCTTCCTGCCACCACCTCCCTAACAAGACCTGCTACAGATTAATACAAAACAAAACACACACGATGCGAAATTGTTAAACTACCATGCAAGGTACCCATTGTTATTCTCAACAGATGAGTAAACTGAGACTCATAAATACAAAGTGGCCTGGACAATTTATCCAAGGGGGTGGCAAAGCTGACATCTGAAGAGATCTGAGGGTGAACGTTAGCTCTAGGAGGCCACCAGATCTGTGAGTCTCTAATGCATTGGCTAGGCTCTTGTTGGTGCCACTGATACGAAATGCCCTTTGCCTTTATATCCCAGAAGAAAGGGTGAAGAAGAAAGAATCACAAGCACCATGTCAGGTACTTGTAGTGTAAACACGGACAGTTGGGTTTTCTTTCTTTATAAGGCAAGCCAAGGGTTTGACTTAAGCTTTGATTGTGAAGACATCCACTTTAAAGAGGGCTATCTTGAGTAAATACTGCCAGATACAGGACTGGATAAAGAGCCAGGCCACCCCCCCTCCCCGCTCCCAGGCTCCTTTGTTTTAGAGGTCTTGGTTGATATCAGTAAATGACCATTTGGGCCACTTGTATTTCTCTTCCCCCAACTTTAACCACCCCCCCCTTTATGTTTTCTGGGATCCAACTGTCAGTGTGGATCCTGACTCATGGCCCTGAGATCAAGACCTGAGCTGAGATTAAGAGTCTGATGCTTAACTGATGGAGCCACCCAGGTGTGCCCCACGCCCTGTTATGTTTTAAATTCACCAATAAAGAGCAAGCCCATGAAACCCTAGGCCCCCACCCTCAACCCCCAAAAAGCAGAGCCCAGGCTCTCTCCCCCAACCCCCATGACCTCTGTGTGGCTCCCGGTGTGCCATGCAATTTCTAGGACTTGAAAGTAATACACCTTTGCCATCTTGCAATCCTAAGAACCATAAGGGCCAGTCCAGCCTCTACAGTGGTTATGGACAGGTTGAGACTGGCACTCAACAGGATTTATTGCGGAGATATCATTGAGCACTTTATTCACGACTTTGAACTCTTGGGAGAAAAGAGTCTCAGGATTAAGTACCAGAAATAGACATGTTTCTATTACATAAATTGTATTTCTTTCTTAGGGTCATTATAAAATGGGTCTCTTTTCCCTCTCTGTTTAAGCTGCTAAGAAGTTCAGAATACTATTCTCAACTCACCTTTAATGAACTCTGTTTGTGCCATGGTTACATAAGATGTTAAAATTAGGGAAAATTGGATGAAACTTATACTGGAACTCTCTGGGTGATCTTTACAGATTTTCTTCAAATCTAAAATTATTTTAAAGTAAAAAGCTTATTTTCTAAAAAGTTCAGATTTCACATTAAAAAAAAACGAAAACACCTAAAAATACAGGTGCACAGACACACACCTCAACCTGGTAACATTGATGTGGAGAACAAAGACAAAAGGAAATGTAGATAAAATTAAATTTCCATATAATCTGCAGCCCATTGACAAATACTTGAGACAAGCAAAGTGTGAGGTTCCTCCAGGAACTCCCAACTCTTAACGTTAATGCTTTGCTAGAGGGAAATACAACCTTAGTTTGACAATGGCAAGGCCTCCAGGATCTTGTAAATCTTCTCTTACATATGAAAACCTTCTGGAAACTTCCCTCTGTCTTTATCTCCTCCATTTCCAAAGTCTACAATCAGTTACTCCTCACAATCCCAAATGCAGCCCTTTCTCCCCAGGTACTATAATAAAAACACCCTTTTTGCATTGAAGACATCTCAAGAATTCTTTCTTGATCATTCACTCCCAAAACCCAACATTTCCACACCAACATGACGACGATGGATCACCCCTTGTTTCCAGGCTGGAATCACCCACAAACTTCAGATCTGACCATGCTCCCCAGAGCAACAGCGCCCCCACGTGCAGTTTTGTTCCCACCACTTACTCCTTCCTGGGCCATGCAGAACTCTTCTGAACTTCTAGAAGCACAATGGGCAACCGTAGAAAATCCCCCGTGTTCTTCACTCCTATGATGCAGTCTTCATGCCTTCGTGCAGTCTAAGCTCACCCTGAATCAGAGCCAAACCCGTGTGATCAGTAAGCTCTCTGGGAGTTGTTTCGAGTCAGGGAAGGCTTTTATATTGCTTGCTGTCTTAAAGCACTTGCCCTGGGGTAAACCAGACACTGTTCTGTAAGGACACTCACACAGCCCCATGAGAGACCTCCGTGGAAAGCAGTGGAGGTCCCTGGCCAGTAGTCAGCGGCCACTGCACAGCAGGGTCAGTAAGACATCTCAAAAGAGGATTCTGCAGGCCCAGCCACACCTTCAGAGAACTTTACCCCCAGCCAGAATCTGATTGGAGCTCACAAAAGACTTTAAGCCACAAGTTCGCTACCAGGCTGCTCCTAAATTCTTGACCAACAAAGACCATGAGATAACGAATGATATGAATCTGGGGCAGTTTGTTACACAAAAATAGGTAACTGGTACAGATTTTGGTACCAACAAATGAAGGGATGTGATAAGAAAAATTCCAGAACAAGTGGGATTGGCAGTGGGACTGGCAGTGAATTGAAGCTGGAAGTACATTGGTAAGAGCTTTAATGAAATCCAAAACTGCTTTAAAGAGCCTGTTAGTAGAGCCTGATTGCCTTCAAGAAGTTGGCTAGCAGGTGTTTCACATAATTTGAGGAAAATATGCGATTTATCTATACATTAAAATAAGTCAATTGCATGGTGCCCAAGAGAGTTCATGTCAAGAGCATATTATTTTTTAGCATAATTTGGTTATACACCTATAATATCATTAGGTGTTCCTGCTTTCTTAAATTATAGCAAAGATTTTCTGGCACTGTATTTTCTGTTAACAAACTTGAATCCATGAGACAATACAAATAAAATCAGGTACTCTAGCTTATCCAATCTGAATCTACTTAGCATATCATTTGCTAAGTCATGGTATTCTACCAATTCTAGAAGAGCTGTGGGCCTACAGAAATGTGGGGAAGCAAAAGGTCTATCTTCAGCCAGGTTTTTGTTTTTTGTTTTTCAATGTATTTGAAAGAACTCATCTTACTAGTTTAATGTTTTACTGTACATGTCACATCCTAGGAAAGATCTAGTGAGGCATCTGAGTGTGTGGTTTACATTGTTCTCTGGCTGGTTTTCAGTTATAAAGCAACCCACTCACAGAGCAACCCTGGGCAGGACACTCACACTGTCTAGCAATGCACGGTCCTGATGATGAATGCAACTTTACCATAAGTGTGATGACAACTATGTTTAATTGAATTAGAATTTTGCAGACGATTTCCATCAATAATTAATATGTCTTTGGATCAATAAGGTAACTGGGTTGTAATC
The DNA here is from genome assembly GCF_011800145.1 of Mirounga leonina. Taxonomy (NCBI): domain Eukaryota; kingdom Metazoa; phylum Chordata; class Mammalia; order Carnivora; family Phocidae; genus Mirounga; species Mirounga leonina. Next base: position 6,337,488 of record NW_023270865.1, on the reverse strand, counting down.
AATATTACATCATAAGAAAGTAATTGCTCAACATTTCAATATCATTTTGAAAAAATCTGAACTAGATTACAGTGTTTTATTTTCCTAAGGAGCTAAGTCAGCATTTCGCCGAAGAGATGAAGTTGTATTTGGAAATGCTTACTGTTTTACTCAGGACCACAGAGAAAATTAATAGCAAGATAGGGAATACAATCCTTTTCTTCTGGAATGTAGGTAGGCTTTCAATCAACAGAGTCACACTTTTCGAGTTTAAATTCCAGAGTCTATCAGCTTTGGGGGAGGGGGGTGTGCTGACAAAACGCCTAACAGGAAGTGATAAACCACCGTGAAAGAAGGAGCCTCCCCATGGTTTTGACTACCCAGTGCTTCTAACATCACTTGAAAAACAGAGTTTCCTCTCCCAGATAACACTCTTGAGAATGCAATCGAGTCCTGGTCTTTTCAAGTATTCAATCAACAGGCTGCCCTGGCCTCTCTTCTCACTCCCTCTTTTTTTTTTTTTTTTTAAAGATTTTATTTATTTATTTGAGAGAGAGAGAATGAGAGAGAGAGAATACATGAGAGGGGATAGGGTCAGAGGACGAAGCAGACTCCCTGCCGAGCAGGGAGCCCGATGCGGGACTCGATCCAGGGACTCCAGGATCACGACCTGAGCCGAAGGCAGTCGCTTAACCAACTGAGCCACCCAGGCGCCCCTCTTCTCACTCCCTCTTGTGCTGCAGTAGAACTTATGGTCTAAAAGCATAACATATGAAACACATAGTCACACAAGGTATTAACTAAGGTCATAATAAAATTTGTGAAGTAAAACCAGAAATTTTTATCAGAATCAGTAATGGCCTCAGGGAATTCAGATATGGGAAAATAAGGAAAATGACCTTTAGTTGACAAAGGAAGGCTGAGTAGGAGGTAAGTGGGTGGAACATGTCAGAGAGCAATCTGGGTAGGGGGCAGGTATGAAGGCACTGGGACGTGAAAAGCCATGTTGGATTTTCAGGAAATAGAAGATCCGTGTGGGGTATAGTGAGCAAATAATTGAGTGGTGGGAGATGAAGTGGTAGATAAATGTCATTAACAAGGCCAGTTAGATAATGTAAATGATTTGGGGTTTTATTTTCTGAAGAAGCCACTTCATAGAGATAAGAGAGGAACTGACCCATTTGATTACTTGTTTGCTATTGTCAACATCAAGAGCACTTAATGATAATAGGAGAGAAAGAGTTTTATCAACATAATCATATTAGTTTTAATTTTTAAATTGAAAATTAGAAATTGCAATTCCAAATTGTAGTTAATAAATTTGAAATTGTGGACAATTTTAACGGACTTTTCTGTAGATCATAATGCTTAAATAGAGAAAATATATGATTTCTCTAAGTGCTTTTGTACCTGCTAACCTGAAAGCAAAGTCCATTAAATGGAGAATATTCTCAACATGAAAATATTTTATTTTATTTTATTTATTTATTTTTTTAAAGATTTTATTTATTTATTTGACAGAGAGAGACACAGCGAGAGAGGGAACACAAGCAGGGGGAGTGGGAGCGGGAGAAGCAGGCTCCCCGCAGAGCAGGGAGCCCGATGCGGGACTCGATCCCAGAACGCTGGGATCATGACCTGAGCTGAAGGCAGTCGCTTAACCAACTGAGCCACCCAGGTGCCCAACATGAAAATATTTTAAAGTGAAATGTGTAAATATTTTCCATGTATTGATAGCATCTTCAGTCCTCCAGAGACCTAGTTTTAGTCTTTATGACTCTTTTGAAAGTTTTGTCAAATCTCAATGCTGAAAATTCACAAGTATTTTTATACAGTGCTATTGTGACACAAAGTATAAATATATCAAATTACATATCGGAGTGCCACCAAAAGTTTCTTCCTATAAGGTGATGTATTCCAAAGTGCAATTAAGGACTTAAACATTAAGCTATGTACCCTTGAATTCCTATTGTATGTTTTAGTTTCTCTCTTATTTTTGTAGGGATAAATGTTTTCTGCATGCAAGCTTTTTTTATCACTAGCTGGAACTCACTCACTTTTTTCAAAAGCTCACAGGGGAAAAAAGACAGGCAAACAAAGAAACAGACTCTTAACTATAGAGAACTAACATGGTTACCAGAGGGGAGGTGGGTTGGGGGAAGGGCTAAATAGTGATGGGGATTAAGGAGTGCACTTGTTGTGATGAGTACCACATGTTGAATGTAAGTGTTGAATCACTAAATTGTACACCTGAAACTAAGAGTACACTATAAGTTAACTAGCTGGAATTTGAATAAAAATTTAAAAGAAAATTAAAAAAAAATAAGTTTATGTTTTTTAATCTACCAGTTAATTTAATAGTTGATCAAATATTTCCAATTAGGTTTTAACAAAAACAAGCAAAACCTATAGGACTTGTACCTAAAAAAATGTCTAGTGTCACTGTAGGGTATATACATTTATTTATGTGGTTAGATGATGGCCGAAGGATAAGCTGGATGTACAGTGTGGAAATCTGGTTCAAACATCCCAACTTATTTTCATACAACAATTAATAACACTTTTCTGAAAAAATGAAAAACTCAAGGCAAATCCAAATTGGATAAGTTGATTGGACATTGGGCAAAATGAGCCTGTACTGGGTAAATCAAGATGAAAGGCCACTCTGTTTTGACCTGATAAGAAGATGTGACATATATGTTTACTCTTGCCTCTCAGGTATGAAGTAGTCTAACCTATTAGCTAAGCAGTTATCCCCACTTCTTTCTTCCCATGCCAAACCACAGAATGTGGATTAGACTAATCTCCATAAGTTTTCCCTGAGACAAACATATTCCTAAAATCCATGGGATAACGTGAAGTTACTTTTGTCCTTCCAATGATCTCAAATCCTTTCACAAAGTGAGAATCAAGAGTAACCCTTATACATTATGAATCTGCTATCACTGAAAACAAATCTAATATATCCCATCAAATGTTTCTAGTAAAGTACCTCAGACAAGTGCTTCTGGCTTTGGGATTGGCAAAATAATAACAATTTTGCACAATTTCTTCCAAAAAAAAAAAAAAATAGAAGCAGACAGAACACTTTCTAACTCACTAAATATAGCATTACTCTAATAACAAAACTGGATAAAGACATTATAAAAAAAAGAAAACTACAAAATAATTTCTCTCATGAATAGGGACAAAATGGTTCTCAAAAAACATAGCAAATTTTATTCAATGATATAATATATATATATATACACACATATATATATATATATACATATATATATGTATATATATTACAAGCAATGAGAGATTTTTTTCCAAATGGGCAAGTCTTCTTCAACATACAAAATCAGTTAGTGTAATCTACCACACATAGAAACAAAAATCATGTGACCTTACCAACTGATGCAGAAAAAGCATACAACAAAGTCCAATATCTACTCGTTATAACAACTCAGGAAACTTGGACTAAAGAGAAATTTTCTCAACTAGATAAAAAAGAACTACAAAAAAATAGATAACATCATACTTAATGATGAGAAACTGGATATGCAGCCCTAAGATTGGGAATGAGACAATGTCCTCTATTACTACTCCTATTCAATATTGTACTGGAAGTCTCATTAGAGGAATTAGACTAGTAAAAGAAGTAAGAATATATAGACTGGAAAGGAAGAAATGACTGTCTTGATTCACAGATGACATGACTATGTATGTGCAGAATCTGAAAAAAAAACCAACTTGAAACTAAAAAGTGAATGTAGCAAGGTCACAGGACACAAATCCAATATACAAAAGTCAATTGAATTCCAGCAATTAATAATTAGAATTTGAAATTTTAAAAAAGCAATAGTACTTATAAGCTTGCAAGAAAAGAAATACTTAGACATAATTCTAACAAAGTATGAACAGAACCCGTGCACTAAAATCTAGAAAACACTGATAAAAGAAATGAAAGAAGATCTATATAAATGGAGATATATTTTACATTCATAGATGAAAATATTTGCTCTTATGGAAATGGCAATTCTTTCCAACTTGAACTATAGATTCAATGAAATTCTAAACAAATTCCCGGAAAGCTATTTTGTACATATTGACCAACTAATTCTAAAACTTTATATAGAAGGGTAAAAGACCCAGAATAGCCAAAAGAATATGAAAGAAGAAATATTGGAGGCCACACATTATCCAATTTTAAGACTCACTGTAAACCAACAGTAGTCAAGATGGCAAGGTAGTATTAGGAATAGACATAGATTAAAGGAATAAGTTAAGACCCCAGAAAAACATCCCACAAATATAGTCAACTGCTTTTTAACAAAGGCACTAAAGTAATTTAATGGAGAAAAGATAATCTTTTCAACTAACACATGCAAAAAAAAAAAAAAATCAACTAAACAACAACAAAAAACAGACCTAGATCTTATACCTTACACAAAAATTAACTCATGATGGATCAAAGATCAAAAAGTAAAATACAAAGCTATAAAACTTCTGGAAGAAAATATGGGAGAAAATCTAGGTCACCTTGGTTTTGGTGATGAGTTTTTAGATATGACACCAAACCACCAATAATGAAAGATAAATTTGATATACTGAAAGTACTAGAGTTAAAACCTTCTCTCAAGGAAAATCACTGTTAGGAATAAAACAACAATCCAGAGCCTGTGAAAAAATATTTATAAAATTCATACTTGAGAAAAATATCTGCACCTCAAATATATAAGGAACTCTTAAAATTCAACAAGAAAACAACTAACCCAACTAGACACAGCAGAAATATGAACACACACCTTACCAAGAAGGTGTATTGATGTTAATTAATCCTATGAAAAAATGCTCAACATCATTTGTCATTAGGGAGATGCAAGTTAAAACAATAGTGAGATAGTGCTACAAACCTATTATAATGCCTGAAGTTAAAAAAAACCCCTACAATACCAATTGTTGGCAAGAATAAAAAGAATCAGGAAATCTCATTGATTGCTGGTTAGAATGGAACATGGTACTGCCACTTTGGAAGACATTTTGCTAGTTTCTTACAAAGCTAAGCAGAGTCATGCCATATGATCCAGCATTTATTCTGGTAGGTATCTACCCAACATATTTGAAAATTTATGTCCTCCCAAAACAAGCACATCAATATTTATAGTAGCCTTATTCATGATTACCCCCAATTCAAAGAAACCAAGATGTCCTTCATCAGCTAAATGGATAAACAGAATGTGGTACAAAAAAACAATGGAATACCATCCAGTGATTTAAGAGAATGAGCTTCCAGTCCATGCAATGATATGGGTGTATCTTAATGCATATTGCGAACAAAACCCCCCAGCTAATTTGAAATAGCTATATAAATATCATTCCTTTATGATACATTCTAGAAAAGGCAACATTGTAGATATGGTAAAGGGATCAGTGGTTGCCAGGAGTTAGGGGCTGGGGAAGTGTTGATTAGGTCAAGCCCAAGGGACTTAGTACTGTGAAAATTTTTTCTATTATGTTTTAATGATGGATACATGACACTGTGCAATTGTCAAAACCCATAGAACGTTACAGCACAGAGTAAACCTTAATATATATTCATTTTTAAAAATTCCCTTAGAAGGTCAGGAGATCCCAGGATGGAATGTAGACAGTGACAAAAGATTCTATTGTGTACAAATGTGTGATACAACCTCACTGATAGGTGAGAGCAAACAGTGCTGACCTTCATAATGTTGGGAATTAGTGGAGTCTACAAGACCAAATAAGGGCAAAGCAAACTACATATAAGTACTGTACTCTAGTTAATGAAGTTGCTCCCTACAGGTTAAAAATGTGAAACCATGACCATACGTACTGGAACTACACGATGAGTGATAAACAGTTAATTAAATAGATGGCAAATAGTGATAGCCAAGCTTCTAACTGTTGGAATGAAAGATCACAGACAATCATAGAGATAAGGCATCAATGATCCATATGGTCATGGACTAGAGTTGGAGACCTTGGTATGGACTTATGTCCAGGGGTGTGTGTGTGTGTGTGTGTGTGTGTGTGTGTGTACAGATGGACACACACAGAGATGCTTATGGACATGTGCATACACACATGTCAGTCTACACACATGTATTTCCCTGCTCCTGGATAAGAGGGCCTAGAAGCAATGACATCCCAGTACCAACAAGCACACCCATCAACCAGACCTTACTTTTTATGACCATTCTCCAATGAAAAGAACCAAGGATACTTGGAAATTTGCTGATTTGAGATAATCCTGGAGCATGTTATAATGTCAGAAAGGAAGGAAGTCCTTGAAAAAGCTCACAGTGATGAGAACATATCAAAGAGATCCAGGAGGCAGCTGACAGAACCCCCAACTGGTACAAATGGAACAATTTAAGCAGCACAATTAATAAAGTATTGTATTCTAACCCAAAGCTTAAACTAATTTCCATGTGTTTATACTGATACAAATTAATGGTTGTATTAAGAAAAAAAAATTTGGATAATAAATTTTCTTCCAAAAAATTTTCAAATAATGTATGTAGACACTTAACTTCAAGGAGGTGAAGCCTAGCTCCCCACTCCCTAAGTGCGGGTTGTGTATACTGACCTCCTTTTGAAGAGTACAGTGTGGAGACGGGAAGGGGGTAACTTCACCATAGAGAACCCAACAAATGCGACCTCAGGCAGGTGATCAGGGTTAACAGCCACAGTGGGAGTAAGAGGTAATGGTGACAATATGTACTCTAGATATGACATGATGAAAATGACTGAGGCATTGTCACAGCCAAGAAAAGCCCAGAGAGAAAGGACAACTCAATGGAGTATGGCATCCTGGACTAGAAAAAGGACATTAGGTACACATGGACTGTAGCTAATATAAAATGATCAATACTGATTGATTGAGATAACTGTACATTACTAATATAAGATATTAATAGGTTGTAAATAATAATAAAATATTAATAGGAGAAACTAGGTATGGGGTACATGGGAACTCTACTGTCTCCACAAATTTCCTGTAAATCCATAACTATTTTAATATAAAAATTTATTTTAAAAGATAGGCTTAGAATTTGATTATTTCTATCAAGCAATTCAAATTGATGACTTTATTTTTTTCTTTACAGATTTCATTTATTTATTTGACAGAGAGAGACACAGCAAGAGAGGGAACACAAGCAAAGGGAGTGGAAGAGGGGGAAGTAGGCTTCCCACCAAGCAGGGAGCCCGATGCGGGGCTTAATCCCAGGACCCTGAGATCACGACCTGAGCCGAAGGAGATGCTTAACGACTGAGCCACCCAGGCGCCCCCAAATTGATGACTTTAATAAAACAAAGAAACATACAAAAGAAACCCACTGGGCAAAAATTTTGGACAGTTTCCAGATTACATATAATTGAACCTTTCAATCTCTGACCTCCATTTGGATCTTATTAATCTCCAAATCACATTGCTTAATGAGATAAGAACTGAAGCTTGTTTTCCTTTCACTAGCATTGTGAAGGTGATATTCACTTTCACGGGATTCCTGGACTACCTGCTCTCTACAGGCTCTTAATGTGGAGTGCTACGAGGACGGTGAGGAGAGCTGCCCAGAAAGCTGATTCGTACGTTTCCCATGCTGAGAGCAAGCTTTGCACTGAAACACAGTATAGGGAGGCTTTTCCTGGACATTTTCTATGATCTGAAAATTATAAAAATTACTGCATATATTGGAAGGATGTCTGGTGAAATGAGTACAATTTAAAATCTCCACTAATAATGTCAGCTGTTTAACCCTCCGAAGCATTCTCTTGATTATTGATTTACTGAATATTGGTTATTCACTGGATTGGGAGTCTGTTCTGATTTGGCTTTAGGGAATGTAGAGAAAATGTCCTCCTTTGGAGATGGAGGAGTTCTGATTTCTCAGAATCCCAGAGAAGCTGGACAGATAAGGACAGAAATTTTGCAAAAGGCATGAGATGGAACAAACCACCTTTGCACATGTCAGCTTATAAACATTTGTGTTCACAAGCTGTTAAATGCATATAGTTCATCTTAAAATTGCAGAATCTCACCTTTGGAATGGATTTTATTGCATTTCCATTTTATTAAGCATTGACAACCAATGCAATGCCTAGACATATTTCTTAAAAAACAAATTTTGTATTACCAGTTTTCTTTTCTAAGAAATAGAATTATCATTCATAGTAATTTACATCTTAAAGATTTCACATACTTTTTCCTTTCTCCAGTTGCTCTTAAACTCCCTGTGGGCAGGAAGGCAGCACACATTTACAGAAGCACAGGGAATATAGCTCATCTGGTTGGACAAGGGCTAGAGCTCTGCCCATGAGCCTAAACTGTGGCATTTCTGGAACAGCCCATAGAAGGGAAAGGGGATTCATTCATTCTTTTTTTTTTTAATTTTTTAAAAGATTTTATTTATTTATTTTACAGAAAGAGAGAGCACAAGCAGAAGGAGTGGCAGACTGAGGCAGAGGGAGAAGCAGGCTCCCCCTCAGAGCAAGGAGCCCAATGCAGGACTTGATCCCAGGACCCTGGGATCATGACCTGAGCTGAAGGCGGACACTTAACCGACTGAGCTACCCAGGTGCCCCAGATTTGTTCATTCTTGCAAGAATATTCAGACACATTCTGGATCTGATTCTCAGATTCCAGGTTCTTCTCTGAGGTGTAGGTTTGACTTGTATAATTGGGGCCCTCACCTCCCAACAGAGAACAGATTACTTTTGTCAAGTCATATTGTGCAGGGATCTTTATCAGTTTATAGTCTTATTATCTTCCTCACTTGCCTGCTCCAGCATGTAGTCTCCTAGATAGAAATTTCCTTTGGTCATACAGTATCTCTTAGTAGTGGAGGGATGTTAGAAATCTTAGATTTTCCATCATGCATATATAATGTCCTACTTGGTTATGTTACCTGGTTAATTTACATTAATAACTCTTAAATTTCACTTGTTAATGTAAAATATATGAAAAGAAAGCTGAGACAGTAATTTATTCCAACTACATAGCAATAAACTGAAACAGTCATGTATTCTAAGAGTCGTAGTTGAGAAAATAACTAAGATTTTCAGTGATAGTTTTGCAGCAGAACCCACTAGACTGCAAGTTTTCGAAGGCAGGAGATATGTTTTATTTTTATGTTGTCCAGTCCTCTATGTAGTAGATGTTTAACAGGCATGTGTTGAATTGAATAGTTCACTAGGGTCATGCACGTTTTTCCACTCTGATGCTATAAAAGTACAAAGCATCTTTGAGGCTGGTCTCATTTTATAAAATAGAAATGAGGTCCAAAGAGAATAGGTGATCTGCAACAGAGGTATTCAGACCAGGCCTTCATACCTGCTGGTTTCCAGGACACAGTGAGAGGCCAGTTTTTTAATAGCTTGACTGTTGATCTAAACCAAGAATCAGCAATATTCTAGGCATCCTTTTGAACACTCTTTGTGATTTTGTGCTGCTTCGCTTCAAAGTGTAATCCTAATATCTATGTATAACAAGATTCTGGGCTGGTGGTAGCTGGTTGCTAAATCTTTAGGAGCTCAGAAAAATCCAAAATCATCTATGGAAGTAGAACTAGTATACACTTTTCAATCCTATCAGTTATAATACTTCCTTTCTTTATGGATTTTCTTTACTCGATTCTGAAAATTTTAGATTCTTCATGGAAGAAAACAAATAGCCAGAAACATTCTCCATTTCTATGGTGTATACAAGTTTGCAGCTGCGAAGGACATGGCATTGTCTTTACAGACCTCATTAAGAAGTTTCTGTTTCCTCCATGAGACGGGGATGGGAACCGAGTGGGGGGGACTTCCTACTTTCAATGGAATTGGCACAGAGTATTGCAATGGCTGTTAAAGTGTTTTTCAAAGTAACAAAACATTTTAATTCATCAGTTAAAGAGCTCTTCAGGATTTAAAGATTAGTTACAAAAGCTATCATTAAAAAGTTGGTAGTAAAAGGTTTCACAAAAATGCAACCTCATAAATTTTCCCCATCATGACATCAAGCTGGAGTGTGTTCCTCCCCCAAACTGAAAGCCCAATTACTCCCTGAATTTATCTCTATTCAAGTGAGACCTTGTGCCTGACTAAATGAGAAAGAAATTTGAGAACTGTTTGGGTCAGCAAGCACCAAAGTTTTCCATCCCAGGACCGTTAACCAAGATCCAAAGTTTTGTTCACAGTGTCTGTCACTTTCATCCTGAAGGTAGAAGTAGAAAGAGATACCAGGATGCTAAAATTTTACTTGACTTTTTCCTAGAAGGTGATGATAATTATTTCCAATCTGAAAAGACCCCAGCGGGAATCAAAATACAGAGCCACGTTTACAGTTTGCTTGGGTTCCTACAATTCTTTAAAAGCCTTAGTTCTTTTTCATGTTTTAACTGTGTGTGTAGGACATGTTATTTGTCAAGAACTCCTAAGGGTGAATAATATTACATTTGTTGATTATAAACAACACCACCAAAAGTAAAACTCTTCAATACTAGAAATTCCTGGAGACCTCTGAATATAGTGAAATTGGAGCAGGATGCAAGGCTGACTGCCTCGTGTGACTGATCTTACTGGAACTGGTGGGATTATTTTAGATATAGTTTTTGCCAGGAAAATGAGTTAAGAAACTACCCAAGGACTTTTATTTTGAAGATTGAATTTGAAGGCAATTAGCCAAAAATGAATTTTTCCAATTTTCTAAAAAACTGTTAAAAGAATCCTGCTTAATGTCTGTTCCTCCTGCAATGGGTACTCTTGGAAGTATTTCTCTTGATGAGGGAGTGAAGAAATCCTAAACAGGGACTAGGGGAGGTTCTATCTTCATTTATTTGTTTGTTTGTTTTTTTAGTCATTAACTCCAAAAAGTGAAAGTGTTAAAATGAGGATAAAAGCATAATTGCAGAGATAAAATTTGGCCATTCTTATCCAGTTCAGTAGAAAGCAGTTTACCTAGTAGATATTAAGTAACCTATGTTCACTACCAAGACCATGGCTAGATAAAGGTTCTCTAATTCTCAGATCCCAAGAATAAAACTATTCCATCTGAGCCTGAAGAAAAATAAATGAACCAGTCAATTCAAATCTATCCTTCCATTCTGATTCTGACTCATCAAATTCTCTTCTCATTATCAGATAATCCCACTTGCCTAATAACTCAAACCAACTATCAGTCGATAATATCCTCATATTAATTAATATAATAGCAATGAATTCTTGTTCATCCATTATGTATGTGAAGATTTAGGTAAGTTTACTCTGAGTCTTGTTTCTCTTATTTTTAAAAGAAGGCTAGTATTTCCCACGTTGCAGTTTCCTCAAGGAGAATTTCCAAAAATTTGTGTGAAGCACCTAGAAGAGCTCCTAGCTCATAGAAGGAAAGTAATAAAGAGAGGTGGCCATTATTATACCATCTCTGGGATTATTTTTGAAATCATCATTATGTATGTCTTATCAATACATCTTAGGTTCCCGTTGGAGCCATTAACATGGTAGAAATGTAGTAGATATTTAATAATGGGAATCCAATACATATTTGTTACTGGATTAATTACTTGCCAAGAACAGAGGCTGAAGAATATAAATCACCAGGAGCTTCTGGCAGAGGCTGTATTCTTTGTTCCATCTAATAAATTCTTCTGTTCTGGGCTGACATTCGCACTTCCTTGAATATGGCACATTACTTGGTTGATGGTGGACTCCTCTGCCAGACAATAGCAATCACAGAATCATCTGCACCAGAGAATGCTTGAACTATCAGACTCCGAAACATAAAATAAAACCTGAAATCAGATGATTACTAAAGAGATATGCAACATTTCAGTTCTCATGCTAAGTGAGGTGAGAGTAGATTAAAATTATACCTAAACACAACCTATTTTGGGGACTAGTGACCCAGGATTACTGTTCCAAAAGAGAGTGTTGGAAGAGTTCGTGTATAGTGAGAGTGCAGAATGGTGTTTCCCAGGAAGCCTCCTGCTCTTGTGCCAATCATTTTTTTGTAAAGCATCCGGAAGTGAGTATTCCAGAAGTGATTATTCCAGAAGTGAGTATTTTAATGCAGGCAGTCCCTGAAACTGGCTCTTCCATTTGTTTCATGGAGTTTTCATTTAACTGCAACTGATAGCAGAGGGAGAATGTCCAAGTTCTTTGTGAGGGATGGGCTAAGACATGCTCTCATGTAATTTAATAAAATAAGAAAATAATATTTTCCAGTTGTCACTCTGTGCCTACTTTCTCCTTTGACTTTCAAACAGCTATCTTGATTGGAATCAATAGTGCATTATTAGGGTAGGTATTTTGTCATACTGAGATTTTAGTTTTACCTCAAAACTCTTAGAAAATCCTTGATTTGTAGAAATTCGTTCCTGGTGTTTTGGTTTTGACTATTTACCTCACCTAGTCTTAGAAAATAAAACTTATTTTGTCATTGTAAATAAACACAGATGTTAGGAATCATATCCATTCAGAAAGACATCACTTGTCAGTATGGTATAATGGAGAATGTTTGATCTTTTAATATGATGTCTTAGCAACATAGATGAAGTACAAAAGTCAGTGAACACTTCATGATATTCTTCAAGTCTTAAAAAAAACTTCTGAAAGAATCCTGTATAATGTCTCTTCCTCCTGCAATGGGTACCCTCAGAAGTATTTCTCTTGGTGAGGGAATGAGGAAATCCTAAACAGGGCCTAGGGGAGGAGAGATTTATCTTCAACACAAATGAAATTTAATTAGCATGACTAAAAGGAGAAGATTGGTGGAAAGAAGGTGACAGAAACTTCACCAGCAGGTTGAAGCACAGGAATTGGAGAAGGAAAGGTCCTATCTGATGTTCTAAGCAAACCTGGTTTCCAGAACTTCCCCAACCGGGAGGATGGGAGATGGACCTGGAAAGTATGTAGTTCATTGTTGATGAAGTCACTTGGGCTGGGCTCTCAGAGGCTAAGGTGAAAATGCATGAAAATGATTTGCACTTCTGGCTCAAAAATCTAAGGCCAGAGAAAGCTGTGGTTAGGTGGGAAGTGTTGGGGCAGAAACCTAGATTTCTGGGTCAAAAGAAAAAAAAAAAAGCTAGACCCAAGTTCTTGCTAGTCAGCCAGTGCCCTATGGAGGATGCAGAGACTGAGCCCTATTCTTCTAAAACTGAAATTGTCATGAATTCCAGAGGGGGATCTCCTATGTGTTAGCAGTAGCATGGGACAAGTGGGAAAGTGTTTGAAGCATTTCCAAATCTACAAGTGAAGACAGCCATGACTCACGAGGTGGCAACTCTGGGGGTGGGGAGGGCACCCCTGTTCTTAGAAAAGCAACAGGAGCAGGACAGAGGAAAATACTACACTTGTGTCTTAACAAGATGTAGTTCTAAAGCCAGATCCAGTCACTTTCTCCTCCTTCGAGTATGTCTGCCTTTATGCCAATTGATCTTAGTAATCAAAGCCTAGAAATAATTCTATGTTGGGAGATGTTTCCATCGCTAAGGGGCCATGTTGAGAGATACTACCCTAACAGAAGAATATGGGTTCAGAATCTGTGTTGACAGAAAACACGAAGGTCATGTTAAAGTCCAAGGGGGGTTCCAGGGATGGAGTGATGCTGAGGAGGACACCCCACTGGCCATTTCAGGCAGAGCCATGCAACCCCCATACTTCATATGGTTTCCTTGGAAAAAAAGTTGGCTCATCCCAGCTGACCAAGCAAGCAGGGACTATCTCAACTCAACAAAATTTCAAGATGGAGAGAAACCAGTGTCAATTTAGTCATTTACAACAGGATTAGGGCTAGTGGTATTGCTAGTTTTCTCAGAACACCTTCTTGTGATGGGTACATTCATTCAGGAGACCAAAATATGCATTTCAAGGTTATTTGGGGGGCAGAAAGAGATCAGAAGGAGATAACTTTCTTAAGGGATATGTCCACTAATCCAGGAAAACTTAAGCAGTATTTATTTGTCCAGATAATCAGTAAGAATTTCCTGGAGTCAAATCTCTATTTCTCTGGGATGGACTAGATAAATCTGAGATCATGAATATTTTTCTAAAATATACTCAATTCACTGGATAACAAATAATGGCAAATATGGTAAACTATTAAGAATTGTGGCAGATACATTCTACAGTGGCACTCAAGGATGCATGCCCTTGGATAATTCCCTTCCCTTGAGTGTGGCATAAACTGTGACTTGATTTTGACCAATAGAGTATGACAAGTGTGATGGCTGTCACTCCTTTGATTAGGCTATGTTATTTGGGAAAATAAACAGATTTAACTCCCTTCATTAAGTTACATTTTATCACAAAAGTGATGGGATTTTGCAGGTAATTAAGATGACAAATTAGCTGATTTTTTGAGTTAAGCAAAAGAGAGATTATCTTGAGTGGTTTTGACTTAATCAGGTGAAGAAAGTCCTTAAAAGAGAACTGGAGATCTTATGAGGAAACAGAAATTTTCTTTCCTTTGTAGAAGAAGTAAGTTGCCATGTCATGACTTCCTGTGCAAAGGGCCATGTGGCAAAGAAACTCAGGGCAGCCTCCCTTCAGCACCCAGTAGGAAGCCAGAGTCCTCAGCAAGACAGTCGAATCAGATGCATTCTTCCAACCTCAATGAGATTGACAGGGATTCTTCCCTAGTCAAGCCTCCAGATGAGACCACAGGCAAGCAGATGTCATCATCGTAGACTGGAGAAACCCTGAACAGAGGATCCAGGTAAGACATGATAACTTTGTGGCAGTCAGTGACACATCATTAGAAAATGACTACAAGAATGCCATAAATTTTAAAAACCATCTTGTGCTCCTGATTGAATTACAGGACACTCTAGTTTCATCAGCAGAAGTGAAAATCACCTCTGGGAAATTTCTTCTACTCCTGACTGAGCTCCTTCAAGTATAGAATTCTTGTTTCGGTTTCAGAGGAGAGTTTTTCTACACCCATGAGTCCCCAGAATCTAAGAGCACCTTTTGAATGCTCCATCTATGCTAAATTTAGGATACATTTCACTGACAATCAACTACATTTTCATAGTAAAAACAGTGTAACAGTGCAGCAACAAGTGATTCGTTAATCATGACATTACTGCCGAGACTGCCAATTCATCAAAAGCTTATCTCCATAACCCATCCTTTCTTAGGGTCACTGTTGGGTTTTTTTCATCTTAGCTTTCTGCTCATTTGCAGTACTATCACCTATTTTGCATTTAGATGAGGCACAGATTAATTCTGAAATACTGGGATGAACAAAATGTAATAATGACAATCTGAAAGTAGCAGAGCACCTCCCCGTAGGGATGATGTATGGCTCACCACACACACTTGAACCCAGCAATTACCAGGAAAGACCCAGAGGCTCCCCAGCTAACATGTACACATTCTTCATAATTGAATTGCCCAGAGAAAATCATTGTTGGGTGCTTCATCTTCAAGCATTAACTAGCCTTAGAAGCATCCGTAGGGCTTTCTTGAGATGTATGTAAAATATATTTCCCATGTAAACAATCCCGAGGAACACTAAGCAACTGGAGGTCAAATTACTCTTGACTCAGTAGAGACAATTGTGTTCAGCAGCAGATGGGTTGTGTGGTTTCATTGACTATATTAACCAAAAAACTTTCACTGGGCTATCTCCACACCTCCAAATAGCATTCCTCTACATGCCTCCTCCACATGAACAAGTTGAGAAATTTTTTTTAAAATTCAACATAGTGGTTAAATTATAAGCTGTATTATCTATGAATGGGGGCTAAATTGGAGGATGTAACTTATGTGGGAGCTTGCTGAATTCCAGAATTACACACACATTGCCATCTAGTCTCAGTATGGGGCTGGGGTGGGCCTGGCTGGTCTGTTCCCAAGGCAAAGAAGGACAGATAGCAGCTGAGCATGTGCCCTCACTCTCCCAAACTGACCAATAAGAGGCATTACTCCTTTAGCTGGCAGCAGAATGCTAAAGAGGTGGCTTTAGGCTCATGGCGTGCTCTCTTGACAAGATGAAAACGGGTCCCCCAGAAATCTCCATTTGTTTAGATCACATTTAATAAACTTTCTCTTAAGAAATCCAGACTTAAAGTTATTACTAGATGGAGAGACTCTGTTATCAGCTTAAAGAGCTGAGTAAAAGATATTGTCATACATCAGAACTAAGCAAGATAATAAGAGATGATATGAGAGATTTGTTACAAATAAATTATGCATGGTGTGTAGTCAAAGGAAAGGCATTGGCACTTCTTAGCTAAAAATCTGAAGTTAATCATCCAGTGCAAAGAAAAGAGTGGCAGTTATGTCTTTGGAAAATACAGAAATTTGTGAGCAGGCTGACAAATCATGTCTGGGAGGAAGACCAGCCTCATGCTGAGCAAACATTGTATGATCATGTTGAGACCTCCATCTCTGTTGGGCTGCTAAGGAGGTACCAGGTTCTTCCTCCAGACCTGGCACCAGAACCTTCCACATCACAGAACATCAGGGACCTACACTTCTGAAGAATAGCACCATCTGCCTCCATCCCTCTTCCCCAGGATAGGTTCTAGAATTTTTGTATAGGAGAGACTTAGGACAGTAGTCTGAATGGAAGGAGGGGCCATTATCTGCTTTTTATTTTTCTTATATCACAGGTTTCTTTGGTAGGACTGAGGTTGGGAATGAGTGAGATATGGAGAGACTCAGGTCTCTCAAGCTACTCTTAGTACCACCTCTCTTCCCCCCTCCCCCCAACTCCCAACAGTACAGTTTAGATTCAGAGATTGCTACCCATTCAGGAAAGTTCTACACTACATAGCAATGCATCTCTCCTCTTCTCTGAAAATAATAATAGTTATTGATCAGATTTTGTATTAACTCACACTCTGAAAGATTGGTTGTGGAACCCTATCCATATAGTTTCTCCATAAGTCCCCAGAACAGCCATGTCACTGAATCAGCCTGTGACAGAATCTCTCACAATTCAAAGGGACAATGGTGTGTTCTAAGGATAGCGGAGGCCTGTCATGAATTAGAAGGCCCCAAACTGGCATCTGCTGTAGGCCAGGAGATAGCTAAAATCAAAGTAGTATTCAGAGGTTCTCCATTTCTTGGCCCACAGACTTCAGAGGAGAACTCATTTGGGGTGCCCAAGAACCAGTCCTAGGGATGGACCAGAACTACCCCTCTGCAAGTTCATATTTAAACTGGGAATTAGGCCACTCTCACCTCAGGGTGATTGGCTCAGAGCCCCTTTAATGCACTGCGAGGGAGAGATATTCACAGACATGAACAAATAAATTAAATGGTGACAATTTCCATTAGAGACAGTAAAGCACATAGAAGGCTGGAGGAAGTTTACAAATCATTAGACTTGTTTACTCTACTAGCTTATGCAATCAATTCAGAGTAATTAATCTGAAAGAGAATATTAGTTAGAATATATTAGTGATGTGAAGAAAGCCAAGCAGCTTAGAAGTACCTCCTAAAGGAAAAGAAAATAGATTTGAGGTAAACAAATACATATATTCTATGGACTTAATATGCTTATAAACAGAACCAGCTATATAAATTGTGGAGCTGATGCAAAAATGAAAATGTGAGCCAATGTTCAAAAGACAGGAAAAAAAAGTGAAGTTAAAACTACTAAGAAATAGGGCGCCTGGGTGGCTCAGTTGGTTAAGCGACTGCCTTCGGCTCAGGTCATGATCCTGGAGTCCCAGGATCGAGTCCCGCATCGGGCTCCCCGGTCGGCAGGGAGTCTGCTTCTCCCTCTGACCCTCCTCCCTCTCATGCTCTCTCTATCTCATTCTCTCTGTCTCAAATAAATAAATAAAATCTTTAAAAAAAAAAAAAACAACTACTAAGAAAGAGACCCTTTTTATTTAGAAATATTTGAAATATAATAGGAGTAATTTTACACATGAGTAACAACTCAATCTTATAAATGGCAAAAATTATTCTAGTGCAATAATTTTATTAATAAATAAATAATAATAATGCTTCATGAATCTGATATCTTGATAGAGCTCACTTTTCTGAAAATTCATATTCTAAATCATTGAAATGTAAACCCACAACCCACAGCAACTTCATCTTCTATTGATATGATCAAAAGCAACATCACTTGCTGTGGGCAAATGTAAGATCACAAGTAATTTTTGATAAATTTTAATTTTGAGTAGAATCTTTCTACTTTCTAATGAAAAGCATTATATATACTTTGACAACATTGGAATATATTTCTGCTAAATTATGTTGAAGTATAAATTTTACTACATCTGAAGGTAATGATTCTTGTAGAATAATATTTCTAAAAATATTTAACTCTTCATACAAATGAACTTTGTGTCTGAATTTGTTTTGATACATTTTTAAATAGACATTATATATTATAGCAATTATAAGTTCACAGCAAAATTGAACAGAATGTTCCCATGTACACCCACCCCTGCACATGCATGGCTTCCTCTACCACCAATATTACCCACCAGAGTGGTGTGTTTATTACCATCAGCGAGCCTGCATTAACACCTCATAGTCACCCAAATTCCACACTTAACAGTAGGGCTCACTATTGTATTTTCTATGGGTTTGGACAAATGTATAATGATGTGTTTCCACCATTATAGTATCATACAGAATTGTTTCACTGCCCCAAACATTTTCTATGCTCCGCCTGTTTACCTCTTTCTTCCCCTGGCCCTTGGGAACCACTGACCTTTTTACTACATCTATGGTTTTACCTTCTCCAGAATGTCATAAAGTTGAAATCCTATGGTATGTAGCCTTTTTGGATTGGCTTCTTCCAGTTAATAATATGCATTTAAAAAAAAAGTTCCTCCATGTCTTTCAATGACTGATAGCTCATTTCTTTTTAGTGTCTACATCCCACTGTCTGGATGGACCATAGTTCATTTGTTCATTCTCCTACTGAAGAACATCTTGGTTGCTTCTAAGTCTTGGCAGTTATGAATAAAACTGCTATAAACATCCATGTACAATTTCTTGTGTGGACTGATTTGGTTTTAAAGGTAAATGTTCATGATCCTGTTTTAATGTCTCCTCTGGCATTTCCTACAACTTGTGGATATAATTCAGGAACTCAAAAGTGGATTCATGATTTTTATACAATTCGAAACAACTGCTTTTGTAGTTGATCACTGTATCTTTGATAACTTAGCCATTAATTTTAAAATTATCTTCCTCATTAATAATAGATTCTTCCAAAGCTTCATGTGAATATAATGTTCTTTACCATCAAATAGGGTGATCTTCAAATTTAATTTCTATTTGTAAGCCTGTGGGTATTCTCTTTGAAGATGTGTAAGAATTCCCTGATACACTTTATCACGATATCCGTATGAATGCCTTTATTTTGTAATAATTTACTGACAATCTCTCCTGCCCAAGCTCTGGCAGCGTCAATCTCAGGCTGGAGATTGTGCAGATGCTTGTAAGCAGATGCTTCAGGCAGCAGCTCCCCTGCAAATCCCAGTCCTGCCCCCCGCCATGGGGCTCTGGGCTCTCCCACAGTCATAACCTCTGCCCCCAAAGCTACTGCATGGGCTGCCCCCTCATAGGCACCTGCAGTACCTTGTCTACTCTTGTGACTTTGCTCACCTAATTGTCACTCTCTCCCCTTTATTCTCTTTACAGTCAGTGTAGATTTGGGGGAACTGTCTCTGCATGCCTCTTTTCAAGGGCCCCCAAAGTGGAAGCTGGATTATCATCCTCCCAGAGGGGAAATTGGAAGTCACTCTGCTTTGCTGCCTTTGTCTTCATAGGAAGCTCAGTCCATCAGCCCGTTTCCCTGCGTGCCCCTCTGACATCCTAGCAGTCTGTACACCAGCTTTACCCAGTGAAGACTGTCGGGTGTGTGAACCTCAGTCTCCGCCCCCTCCAGTGCATGCATCTGACCCTTCCAGCACACAAATCGGTTCATCAAAGGTATTTAAACTTTGAAAGAGGAGAGCAAAGGAAATGAGGCATGCGTGCATATGTTTGTGTGCGTTTGTGTGCATGTGCAAATTAGCCAGATTGGCTCACAAAAGTAATAAAAATAGTTTTTTGGGTCCTCTTTCTTCTTACTTCTTTTTACCTTAACAATGAGAGGGAAGGAGAAGTGAAAACATCAGATCACCAGTTTTGTGATGGGGCAGAGATTGGTTACAAAGAAGCAAAAACTACAGAATAAGAAAAAAAATGTTGTCTGTATCATTCATATTCACCATTTCCAAGCCTTCAAACCATTATAGGTAGTCTTTCCTAAGATATAAAAGAAATCTTGAGTCTTTTCATTTTTACATTATTTCATGTGCACCACAAGCTCAAGGTGATTTGTAAGGAATATTTAAGGGAGTTTAGCCATTGGCAGACACTAATTCTCTTTACCAAGTAAAATGAGAAGAAATTGATGATGCTAATAATTATCTTCAGAATATAGTTGAGCTTCTTGGGAGTTTAAAAGCCTGGGGAAATTTTGGGCCAATTTGCAAGGCTATCTTAATTGACCAACAAGCTCTCTCTCTCTCTCTCTCTCTTTCTCTTTCTGTTTCTCTCTTTCTTTTTGGTGGTTGACATCTTTATTGCTAGGGAGGTGAGAGGCAGGTACTCAGGAGCTCTTGGTGGGGCAGACCGCTTGCTCTTCATCATCACAGGCTTAACTTCCTTGGTTAATGCACATGATGCTATGTAACTCTTGTCCTTGCGGGAACTCTGGCACCCCATCTCCCCCACCCCCTTTTCTGACTTAGGATTCAATGGAGCAGTTACATATTATAAAGATATAACCCTTCCTGATTAGAAAAATAGCAGAGGCATGAATCAGCAAAGACCAATATTGTTGGACTTCAGCAAAATCTAATAAAAATGAAGTGTAATAAAAGGATGAGGGAAAGGGCACCTGGGTGGCTCAGTTGGTTAAGCATCTGACTCTTGGTTTCGGCTCAGGTCATGATCTCAGGGTCATGAGATCGAGCCCTGCATTGGCTCCATGCTCAGGGGGAGCCTGCTTGGGTTTCTCTCTCCCTCTCCCTCTGTCCTTCAGCCCCCTGCTCCCTGCTCTCTCTTTCTTTAAAATAAATAAATCTGTAAAAATAAAAAAGGATAAGGGAAGACATAAACCCCACCACTGTGACATCTAAGTTACTGTGAGTTACAAATTAAGGGAAAGCAAAGATGCCTCTATGTCTACTTTTAAAAGTGGAAACAAAATGTTGCTGAGGCCAGCAAGTGGTGTGTTTGAGGGGAGGGGAGGTGGGAAGAAGGCTTATGTGCATCCGGAGAATTATGGCTGTAGAATAATTGTTGGCATCCTGGCTTCACTGGCTTTTCTGCAGTTCTGTCTCCTGTTAGTCCAGAAACCCATGAAGAACAGGGCAGGGTGGATATATTAAAGCCTGACTTCCCCGATGTGGCAGATGGTGTTCACAAAGGGGCCACAATGACATCTCTCATCATATATGTCCTTTTGCAAGTTTCTTGTCTTTCCCAACACCCATCAAAAGGTAGGATTTATTTCCTTTCCCTGGGGAACTGGACCTGCCCTCGAATGCTCTAAACAACAGAGGGGGGCAGAAGTGATGTTCTGGGACTTGTGAGCATAGGCATTAAGAATATCTGGCAACTTTCACTCGTGCTCTGGGGTAAGTCAGCTACCAGGCAAGATGTCCAGTTTCCTCAAGATCGCCATGCTGTGTTCAACGGGGAGAGGCACACAGGGGAAAACCAAGGCTCCACTAATATCAGAAGCCAAAAGCCAGAACCAACTTGCTAGTCATGTGAATAAGACCACCTTGGAAGTAAATACTAAAGACCAGTGAAACCACCCAGGTGACACCACACAGAACAAAGAACTGTTTTCCCCTCTAAGCACTATCCACGCTGCTGAATCATCTGTAAGTAAGTAGTGTTTTAAACCATTAAGGTATTGTTTTGTTTAGTTTGGTTTTCCTTGTTTTTTTGAGGGGGGTGGTGAGGGGCAGAGGGCAAGGGAGAAAGAGAGAATCTCAAGGAGGCTCCACGCCCAGCGCAGAACCCCACAAGGGGCTTGATCTCACAATCCTGAGATCATGACCTGAGTTGAAATCAAGAGTTGGACGTTTAACTGATTGAGCCATGCAGGTGCTCCTTAAACCATTAAGTTTTACGGGGGTTTTCTAACAGCAATAGATAATCAAACCCTGATCTCACATACCTTGAGGTTCCCTACACTGAACATACTATCTGGACAGATGGAGACACATTCCTGGTAAGTGCCAAAATTCTACTGGCCCTTACCTCCCCTTGATTAGTAAGTGAGTCCTCAATAGGGCCCCTGTACCAGTCAGAACCCCAGCAGTTGAGCAGAAGCCACTCCGCGTATTCTAAATTTAGGGAGTTTAATGCAAGGATTTGTTGCCTAGGTGATGGGAGGGTCCGTAGGCATAGAGTTTAGTGTGGCGATTTAACTGTATGAAGGCGCTACCATCATGATCATGGGATAGGATAGTGTTTGCAGTAACCCAAAGCAAGGGGCGTCTTGATGAGCTAGAACTGTAGAGGAATAGTCCTGTAGAATGTGGAGTTGTGGTGCTAATGGCTTTCAGCAGAAGCTAGAGCAGTAAAGGAGATGCAGCCGAGGCTGGAAACATTGTCTAAGGCAGAAAGGGGGTTAGGGGAGGACAGAAATACTCTGGTGTCTCCACTCCTTCTCCTGTTCCCTCTCCTGGCTGTTCCGTCCATCGGACAAACTGAAACAGAAGCCAGATGACAAGGGGACCCAGGAAACAGAACTGTTGTTAGCCCCCTGAGACAAGTAGAACAAGAGAAGAGGAGATCTGAAAGCAAATATCTCTGCAACCAGCACAGCCCCTCAGGCATTACCGTGCATTTCTTGGGAAGCACAGCATCCTCGTGACACAAGCAGGCCGGCTTCCCCACCACCCTACCATTCATCAAAGTGATACATTCTTGTCTCAAAACTTCACAATATTTTGAGCAATAGGACTTTGTTATGGGCTGAACAGTGTCTCCCCCGCCAAGTTCAGATATTGAAGTCTTAACCCCCAGGACCTCGCAATGCAACTGCATGTGCAGATCATGCCTTTAAAGAGGTGATTAGGTTACAATGAGGTCATCGGGGTGGGCCCAAACCCACTTATGATTGGTGATTTCATAAGGAGAGAGGACTTGGACACAGCCATGCACCCAGGGGAGATTGTGAACACACAAGGAGAAGACAGCTATCCGCAAGACAAGGAGAGAGGCCTCAGAAGAAACCAACCCTGCTGACACCTTGATCTTGGCCTTCTAGCCTCCAGAACTGGGAACAAATAAATTTCTGTGGCTTAACCTACCCAGTTGCTAATACTTCGTTGCAGCAACAGGGGCAAAATAAGAGACTCTTTTTTTGATTGTCTGTTTAAATTGATTTGGTTTTCCTTACAGCCACACTGCTCTCCAGGGGACTGAGACAGCTCTGCAGCGACTGCTATGTGGACAGACACACCCTTACGGCCAATGTCATATTGTGCCCAGCTTCACTCTTCCTGGAGATAAACCAAAGCACGGCCTCTCAGTGCCCGAGAAGTGCTCTGAACATCCGAAATGCAGATTAAATTGGCTAACCCTGTCAGGCTAGAGCGTCGGAGGCGGCCCAGGGTAAGGCGACCCTGGGAAGGAGGCCCCATGACTAGATTTACAGATTCGTCCTTGAGGACGTTTGAGCCTTGTCCATTCCCAGGGTGGAGCTTTCATCCTTTTGTTCCTCATGCCTTATTTCTCTGCTGCCACATGTCCTCCCCGAATGTCCTTTTTAAACTCCCTACCTCAACTCAACTTCAAAGAATATTCCTTAAAAACTGCCTTTTCTGTCCAGCGCATACAACTTCCAAGGGCATGGATATACGTCTTGGCTGGGAACACAGCAGATGGAGAAAAAAGGTAGTATAACTTGACCCAGGAGTAATTTCACAGCGCCCCGGGAGGAGAGTAGCCTCTTTGCTACATTCAGGGTTTAATGATCTCAGCAAAGACCCTACAGTGAATGAGGAACATGCCAGGAGCAGACCTTGTAAACCTTGGCTCCCCTAACTGCAGTTCCTAAAATGCGCCTCCTCGCGGTAGAGTACTGATGTTTGTATGCCTCACCCCCGTACACACAACGCACCTAAATATAGGTCAATGAGAAGAGCCTTTCAAACATTTAAGTCTACTAGTCTGAAGTCTGTTGGGATATCAGAATCTTCAAGAGCACATATTTCATTGTTGGCCTGTAGCAGTAAGGAGAAACAGGAAAAGTTATGAATCTAAAATAGAGAAATACAAAATGACAAAAAATGGGCTCGCTGACCTTATTGAGATGGAGTGAGTTGATTTAAAGCAACTTCTGCATCAACCTATTTTCTGTTTCTGTGGGAAAGTGACATCGTGTCAAGAACTGGAATTTTTTCAAGATTTTTTAATGAAATTTTTCAAAAACATAGAGAACTGAAAGACATTTATGACGAATACTCAAATGTCCCACCACCTAGATTTTACCATTATATCATTACATCTGCTTTATCACACATCCATGCACCCATCTATCTGTATATTTATTCCTTAGTCTGTTTTCTGAAGCACCTCAAAATAAATTGCAGAGGTCAGCACACAACCTTTTAAATGCTTATGTATGTAGCCATTCATTAGATTTACATATTTGCTTACAGGTACTACGTAAAATGTATACATGATGAAAGGCACAAACAAGTGTGCAACTGATGTTTTTCCAAATGTGAACAGTGTGCCCCAAGCCCCTATCAAAATACGAAGTATTATTCTCACCATGGGAAGTTCCCCAACCCCCTCCCAGTCTGTATTCACTTCTCCTTCACCCAAACTGGCAACTGTTGTTTGGATTTGTTTTCCAAGATGAGTTCTGCTTGTGTAGAATTTCACGTAAACGGAGCGAAACCATATATTCTATTGTGTGTAAGCCTTTTTGCCCAGCACGTTTAGTGATTCATCCATGCTCTTGCATGTATCACACATTTGTTCCTATTTATTGTAGGGTTCCACGGTAGGAATACACCAAAGTTTGTTTATCCATTCATCTATTGAATGATACCAGGGGTTTTCTAGTTTTTAACCATTATAAATAAAGCTGCTATGGGCATCCTTGGACAAGTCGTTTTGTTAACAAGTTTTTTTTTTTTTTTTAAAGATTTTATTTATTTGAGAGAGAGAATGAGATAGAGCATGAGAGGGGGGAGGGTCAGAGGGAGAAGCAGACTCCCTGCCGAGCAGGGAGCCCGATGCGGGACTCGATCCAGGGACTCCGGGATCATGACCTGAGCCGAAGGCAGTCGCTTAACCAACTGAGCCACCCAGGCGCCCAACACGTTTTTATTTATCTTGATTAAATAAATAGGAGCAGAATCCTGGGGCATGCAAAAGATATGTGTTTGGCTTCTTAAGAAACTGTCAGAATGTCTTCTATGCCCGAACACTTCAAAGTGATTGTACCACATTGCATTCCTACTGTCATTGCACGAGAATTCTATTTGTCCCATTCCTCACCAACATTGATATTGGAAGTCTTTTAAATTTTAGCCATCTTTGTGGTCATTTTGGGTGTGAGATGATATCAAATTATGGATTTAGTTTATATTTCCCTGATGACAAATGAGGTCGATAATTTTTTAATGTGTTTATTGACCACTCATATGGATTGCATTGTGAAATGTCTATTCAAATCTTTGGTCCTTTTTTTTTTATTTATTGTGTAATAGAAGTAAGAGCTGTATCTTGTCTTCTTCCTGATCATAGTGAGAGAGCATTCAATATTTGATTATTAAATGTCATAAGTTTTTTATATATGCTCTTTATCAGGTTGAGAAAGTTCTCTTGCATTCCTTTTTGCCGAGAGATTTTATGGTAAATTGGTGTTGGATTTTCTCAAATTATTTTAAGCATACAAGATTTTTTTTCTCATAAAATGCATTAATTGATTTTTAAGTCAGCTTTAGTTTTTAGAACAGTTTTAGATTATGGAAAGTTTGAGAAGGTATTACAGAACTTCCATATAGCCTGCAGCCAGTTCCCCCTATTATTAATACCTTATATAAATATAGTTTGTCACAATTAATGAATCAATATTGATATTTTATTTTTGTTAAAGATTTTATTTAGATTTTTTATTTTATTTAGATTTTATTAGATTTTTTATATTTTATTTAGATTTTTTTAGTTTTTAACCTGAATGTCTTTTTTGCTCTAGGATTCCATCCAGGATAGCACAGTGCATTCACCTGCTATTGCTCCTTAGGTTCCTCTTGGCTGTAAGAGTTTCTCAGATTTTAGGGCGCCTGGGTGGCTCAGTCGTTAAGCGGCTGCCTTCAGCTCAGGTCATGATCCCAGGGTCCTGGGATCGAGTCCCACATCGGGCTCCCTGCTCGGCGGGAAGCCTGCTTCTCCCTCTCCCACTCCCCCTGCTTGTGTTCCTGCTCTCGCTATCTCTGTCTCTCTCAAATAAATAAATAAAATCTTTAAAAAAAAAAAAGAGTTTCTCAGATTTTCCTTGATTTTGATGAAATCAAAGAGTAGTGGTGAGGTATTTTATAGAATGTCCCTGTATTTCGACTTTTTGGTATTCTTCTAATGATTAAACTGGGGTTATGGATTTGGGGGGGGTGGGAAAACTATGGGGGTTAAGTGTCATTTTTATGACATCATATCAACATGGGCACATGTTACCAACATTACTTATCACTGTTGACTTTGACCTTGATCACTGGTGGAGGTCGTGTTTGTCAGGTTTCTCCTCAGTAAAGTAGCTCTACTCTTCACTTTCCTTAATGTACTCTTTGGCAGGAAGTCACTGCACACAGCCCACATGTAAGGAAGGAAGGTCATGCTCCCCCTTCTTGAGGATGGAGAATCTATATAAATTATTCAGCATTCTTCTGCCTGGAAAATTGGTCCCTTTTCTCTCATTTATTTATTCAGTTATCTATTTATATTACTACGAACTCATGAATGTTTATTTCATACTTACAATTTAATGTTAAACTTACAGTTTAACATCTACTGTTAAACTTAAAGTTTAAGGTTATTTTATTTATTTACTTATGTTGTTAGCCAAATTGATCCAGTGTTGGCCATCCGGTGCTCTTTTACTTGGCACGTGCACCCTTCAGCATGTATGTGATGTTAGCTGCAGGTTTTTTGTGGATGATCTTTAGTAGGGTGAGCAAATTCTTTCACTTCTAGGTTGTACCTGAGATTTTTTAAAAAATCATGAATAGATATTGTATTTTACCAAATACTTTTTCTCCATCAATTGATATGATCATGTGGTATATCTTCTTGAGACTATTAATATGGTAAATTATATTGATTGATTTTTAAAATATTGGACTAGCCTTTTGTCTCAGGAATAAACCCCCAGTTGATGTTAGTGAGTTTTAGATAGATAGGTAGATACAGATAGATAGATGATGATAGATAGATAGATAGATAGATAGATAGATAGATAGATAGATAGATGATAGATAGATGATAAACAGACAGATTTAGATTTAGTTTGCTAATATTTTGTTGAGGATTTTTGTGTTTATATTCTTGAAGAATATTGGTCTATAATTTCCCTTTTTTTATAAAGCAATGTCTTTTTATAAAGTAATGTCTTCTGCTATCAGTAAAATATTGTTCTCAAAAAATAATTTTGGAAGGGTTGTCTTTTGTTTGTTTGTTTGTTTTCTATTTTCAGGAAAAGATTACATAAAGTTTGGTAAGCTCTACCAGTGAAACCATCTAAGCCTGGTAATTTCTTTTTTTTTTTTTTCCAGAGGGTTTTTAACCACTAATCAAACTTTTATTATATTAATAGAGGACTATTCAGATAATCTGTTCTGTCTTGGGCAAGCCTTGCTAGTTTGTGCTATTTACAGAATTGGTCCATTTTATGTAAGTTGTCTAATTTATGTGCATAGGCATATTTGTAGTATTATCTTGGTATCTTTTTAAGATCAGTGAGATTAAGAGTAATAGTCCCTCTTCATTCCGAGTATTTGTAACTTGGGTGCTCTCTTTTCCTTGTCAGTTTTGCTAGATGGGGATCAGTGTTACCGATCCTTTCAAAGGACTGGTTCCAATTCACTGATTTCTCTCCACTTCTCTGTTTTCATTTTCATTGATTTCTGCTCTTATCTTTTTATTTACTTCCATCTTGCTTTTGGCTTGTTTTGTTCTCGATCTTTTTTTTCTAGTAGGGCAGGTCAGTCACTGACTTCAAATTCCTCTCCCTTTCTATGGACTTTAACTTTCCCTTCCAGCACAACTTAATTTACTTTCCACATATTTTGATATGTTGTACTTTCATCTTCATTCCATTCAATATGCTTTTCAAATTTCCTTTGAGATTTCCCCTTTGCACACAGATTATTAGGTGTATGTTGTTTATTTTTTGAGCATTTGCTGGTTTTTCTCTCATCTTTCTGGTACTGATATCTAACCAAATCACATTATGGTTAGAGAATGTATTTTTATGATTTCTAATATTTATAACCTGTTTAGGTTTGTTTTATGACCTAGAATAAAGTATATCTTGGTGACTGTCCCTTGGGCACGTGGAAGAAATGTATATTTTTCTGTTGTTAATTGGAGGGTTCTATAAATGTCAGTTTGATCCCATTTGTCAATGCTGGTGTTCAGTTCCTCTGTATACTTTCTGATACTCAGTCTAATAGTTATATACATCAGTTACAGAGAGGGGGGTTATTAATGTGCCCAGATATAATTGTGAATTCATCCACATCTCCTTTCAGTTCTTTTAGTTTTTCTTTCATGCATTTCAAATCTCCGTTGTTTGGTGTATACCCTTTAAGGATGGTTACATCTTCTTAGTGAAGAGCACTTTCATCATCATTTAATGTCCTTTCCTTCTTGGAACATTTTTTCTCGAAAGCCTAATTGGTCCGAAACTCAGCTCTTTTAAATTTCTTTTTGTATGGCATTTTAAAAAAATTCTTTTCTCTTTTTCTTCTGTGTATCTTTATATTTGAAGTGAATTTCTTATAAACGGCATACAATTGGGTCATTTGTTTAAATAATTCTGACAATTTCTTTGTGTCTAGATATTTACTTTTAATGTAATTATCAATATGCTAGCATTTAAGTCTGTCATTTTATTATTTGTTTGGATCATTGATTTTCAATTAGTTTTTGCTGGTATATATCTAGAACCTATACTATACTAATAGAATTAATGGATAATATCTTCTTTCATGGATCTTAAAATACATATTTTAGTAACGGGACAAGTGCTTACAGTAATGAGTATAGTTGGAATAAAATATTAAGAGAACCTAGTAGACTACTAATCCGTACAGAGCTTCTTTTGGGTTGACGAAAATATTCTAAAGTTCAATATTAGTGATGGCCGCACGTCACTGTGAATATATTAAAACCATTTAATTATATATTTTAAATGAGTGAATTGTATAATATATGTAAATTATATCTTAATCATGCTGTTAGATTTCAAAGGTAAAAACAAACAGAAAAGCTGGTAAATCATTTTGGTGGTCCTGTTTTACTAGTTTTATTATTGAAAATTGACCCATCCCCCCAACACACACACAAAGTCTCACCCTATATTTGAAAACAGATATGAAAGAACTTTAATGAAATGGCAAGTTCCCTCTCAACCTCCACAAATTAATTTCACAAAAATAGCTCCAGTCTGTATTCAGCCTCAATAAAGTCTTCTTAGTGGATCTTCAGTTTTGGGGTAGTTTGAAAACATCCCCACTTGAATTTCTCCTCTGTGTAAATAAAAGTGAAAGAACAGAGAGAATTTGATAATACAGAGAGAGAAAGATATAAGAAATATGCAAACTACTACAGAGCTGAATCGTATTGCACTCTCCACTGAAATGTTCCACAGGCCACTTAGACTGAATTGTCCAAAATACACTCCAAAGCAATGGCCGCTTCTGCAACTACTCCTTCCTTCATCTGCTCGCGGCATCCACCTGATCGAGCCAAAAGCTTGCATCATCCCTGAGTCCTCCCGCTCTCACCCCAATAATGGACTGTGTTTTTGAATTATCTCTTGGCCATAATCCAAGTTCATGATGACTCCATTTAGCCCTAACTACTGGCCACTCTCTAGTTTGCAAAGCCTAGATTAACATTTTCCTGACTAATCACAAAATTGGCCAAACAAAGCATCCTAAGGGTCTTGAATTCCCTGTGACACCAAACTTGATCCTATCGAGTAGGATATTAATCCGTCAGCCAAGGGACGTGGACAATGTGTGTCTGTGTGTCATGCGTGTGTGTGCATGTGCACATGTATGTGTCATCTTTGGAAAATGAAGCATAAAATTATTATAATAATTTGAGAATGGGAAATAAAGATGGTATCCAGAGAATATCATAGAAAAAAGTAGGAATGAAAACATTCTAGATGAGGCACTCACGAGGGACTTTTAGTATTACTGCTATTTTTTCAGCAAGGAATGAGAACATGATTTTTGTCTTTATTTCACACTTCTGAAAGTGGTGATCTAAATATGAGAAATGTGTATAGAAAAGTGAGGAACTGTTTAACTAAATTGTCCTATATTCACATAATGGAATGTTATCCAGTCATTTAAATTACTGTTGCAAAATAATGTTTGATGGTGTAGGAAATAATATTCATCACGTTATATTGAGTGGAAAAATGTGGCAAAATGGTCTGCACAAATATTCACATTTAAAATATAAGATTTTATATGTACATAAAGAAGAATGAAAATATCTATAAAATATTAATACTGATTTTCCTAGTTTGGGAGATTATTATTAATTTTTCTTTTTTACTTTAAATATAGAAAAATTTTAATATACATTTTATATTTATAACTTCAAAAAATGAATTAGCTTACTAATAAGACTCATTAGCAATATCCCATGAATGATGAAGACATAGCCAATAAGATTAAGATGTAAAAATAAATTAATGTTATGACTCACTTGCTGTTTTCATTTTAAAAAAGGAAAGGATTCTCTCTTTGAAATAATAAGGTGACGTAGAAATTATTATGAATACATTTTACTTAAATATATCACTCGAATCCAGGTATTTCCCATTAAATGCAAAATGCCATTATGCACAGATCACATGTTTCCTGTGCAGTTCAGATTTGGTTTTCTTTTCATATTTTGAGGTATGCATTTTTTCATATCCCGAAATTCGATTTCATTGAGAACTCCTGGGAAAATGGATAGATAATTCACAGATGAGAAAACTTTCATGTCTAATTAATAGATGCAAAGATCTCCAACTTTAATGGGCATCAAAGATTTAAAAATTCAGCTGAGAAACAGTTTCTAACCCATCATTTTGGCAGTATTTTAGAGGTTTGACAGTATCAGGCATTGACAAGGTGTCAGGAAATGCAAGTAGGGGTGTAGGACACATGCAGGACAGCCCAGCTCATCTGTCACAGTGGGTGTCAACAGATTGTGACAAAAACCGAAGGCTAAAGAGCAGCGATATCAGCATAATTCTTAGTTACACGGAAACCAACACCAAAAGAACCAGCTAAAAGTGCTGAATGTATCAGCCTTTGGGGAGGCGGGTTTGGGGTGCCCATTGTGGTGGGGAGATCCCAATGTTTATAACCAACTTTATAAGAATTATTGGACTCTTCAGGTGTTGTGCAGTATGACTATTTTAAATATTGCAAATAATTTAAATGTTAAATCAATAAATATAAATAAAATAAATTTTAAAAATTAAATATTTTAAATAGTAAATTTTAATTATTAAAATACATTTCAATATTTTAATATTAAATATCTTCATATTTTAAGTATTAAAATCCATTTAAGATAAATGTAAGTAAAAATAGAAGCAAAGGTTTTATGTGTAATTTTTAATTATTAATAATAAACGACAAATGTAACCCAGCCTGCAAGTGCACACTCACATGGACACACACATAGGTACGACTCATGGGGTACCACGAAGTAAAGACATCGCGCAAAAAGTGAGGTGCACACCGGCTCTAGGAGAGTGGCTGGCTCTGGGTGGGAAGGAGAGCGCTGGGATAGGGAAGAAGGGCACGGGGTGTGTCTTTTCCAAAGGAGCTGGTTTTTTTGTTTTGTTTTAAACATTTTATTTATTTATTTGACAGAGAGAGACACAGCGAGAGAGGGAACACAAGCAGGGGGAGAGGGAGAGGGAGAAGCAGGCTTCCCGCGGAGCAGGGACCCCAATGTGGGGCTCGTTCCCAGGACCCTGGGATCCTGACCTGAGCCGAAGGCAGACGCTTAATGACTGAGCCACCCAGGCGCCCAGGAGCTGGTTTTTTGTTTTTTGTTTTTTATTTTATTTTATTTTAAAGATTTTATTTATTTATTTGAGACAGAGAGAATGAGCTAGAGAGAGCATGAGGGGGGGAGGGTCAGAGGGAGAAGCAGACCCCCAGCTGAGCAGGGAGCCCGATGCAGGACTCGATCCCAGGACTCCAGGATCATGACCTGAGCCGAAGGCAGTTGCTTAACCAACTGAGCCACCCAGGCGCCCAGGAGCTGGTTTTTAAAACAGTTTTGTAACTTGTGCTCTTGGCCAGAGAGCAGAGAAATCACGGCGGGGTTGGAGCCGTGGCCGAGTGGCTTGTACTGCCCACTTAGACATGACGGTTGAGGATCTACTGCTGTCTCTAGAACAGAAATCTCTTTCTACCCAAACCTGGCATGTTCACGCACACCTCTCCACTGGAGTCACATCATTTCTACAGAGCCCTCTGAGTTCTGTCTAGGAGAAATCAGTAGTCACTGGGCAGACTTAAAAGAGTATCCGTCTTCAGCAGTAATGACTGGTGCTAGACCTTCGGCCGCCTTCTCTGTCCTCAGGACAGCCAGGGCACAGCCAAAGTTCAGAGGATGTTTATTTTCTATCTACCACTGCCACTTTGAAATAAGGCAAACACCCCTTTTTTAAAACAGGGTCTTCATCCATACTTAAACATGAAAATGTATGAAAAAATGTCCACAAATTGAATGCCTGTGAATAGCCTCTATTACCTTCTAAATAAAAGGGTAGGATTTAGAGCCAAAATATCAAGTATCCCCTTCTATGCTTAGTTGATGGCCACAGGCATCCAGAAGGTCCATCCTTTCTCAGGACGTTTTCTAGAACGTCCCCCAGCCCCTTGCACCTAACCTGCAAGGATAAGAATATCAGTTTTTACGGAGTGAAATTCTTGGAATTATTCACATTAGTATTCCTATCAGAAGAGTTCTGTCTCCCAGCCAGCCCCAGTCACTGGCACTCCTCATACTCACAGGTTCTAGACTATTTACTGAGGATGTCAGCATCAGCGGCTATGGCTGAATCATTCACCCCCAAGATGATGGTGACAAAATATATCCTTTTTGAAAAAACACAGGACAAGTTTAGACTAGATGCCTTTTAATATCCATCAAGAAATGGGGTCTTGTGAGAAAAATTCACCCTAAATCTCTGGCTGAATTTTGGATGTTTGCTGATGGTTCTCAAGCCCCACCTTCTTAATTTCC
The DNA here is from genome assembly GCF_011800145.1 of Mirounga leonina. NCBI lineage: Eukaryota > Metazoa > Chordata > Mammalia > Carnivora > Phocidae > Mirounga > Mirounga leonina. The sequence goes on along the minus strand of NW_023270865.1, from coordinate 6,304,017 downwards.
CTCTTGCTCCAAATCTGGGTAAGCCAATGAGAAGCCCATGACCCCCACGCAGGCCTTGCCAGGAGACTTAGCTGCCCTGGCCTCAGCCCAAAACCACTGTTCATCCAAGGCCACTATCTCTCCTGCTTTGTCAAGCTATTTCAGACCTGCTTGACAGCCTGTCCTGCTCTCTCCAGAAAACATCATTACTGTGGGTAATAAGTCCTTGCATCTCCTCTTAGTGCATGTATAGAATCATCCGTCTTGACATCTTAACCAAATTTTCTTAGGGAGAGACGTTTCCTGGCCCTTAAACAGGTGACCACAAAGCAATCTGCTTCACTGGATGGGACTGGCATTAAAGAAAAATATTTTCAGTAGAAAGCATTTCTTTGGAAGAACACAAAAAAGTACTTGCGTGTATCTGGATTGATAGAGCAAGAGTAAATAAAGAGATTTATTTCCCAGACCCCTATGCACCTGCTCTCCAGCAGGCAGGGATTATGCTCTTCACCCACATGGAGCCGGAACATGGGCCTTGGGGGGGCGAAGTATGTCTCCACCTGGTCAGGTGAGGAGGCCATAAGCTAGCATGTCCACCATCCGACAAGCCAGGCCTGGGGAGACAGGGTTCTCAGGGATCCACAGTCCATTTGAACCTGACCTTTGGGAATAAAGGGAAAAAAAGCACTGGCAGCATTTTACATGAGGGATCTCTACCCCACTAAGCACATCTGGATTCCCTCATTTACTGACCACAAAACAGCCATCAGACAACAGATGTTCTGAGAAATGGCTACTGTGGACTGAATCCAAGGGACGCCTTGCAGAGGTGGAATCCATAGCCCTCCTGGGCCGAGTAGGATTCCTTGACCACTGCTCTGCTTTTTCTGAAAGCACAAATTGAACTTCGAAGGGGGCATATTGCAGTTTTACTGAAATCCAAGCAAGAGACACTCACTTTGGGGACACTAGTCACCTTGGTATTTTTATAAGCTTTTTGAATTTCCAGTTCAAGTTAAAAAAAATAGAGCAATATTCACAACCGGCACCTTACGTCAACTTCTAAATATGAAGAAAGGCAAATCTATAAATACACCTACATGAGAAAGTGTATTCCCTAAACTCAAGGAATTTTATATTTGGGTGCACGTTTGTACACACACACCACCACCACCAGAACCAAAGAAAAAGAAAGAAAAGTTCCGAAAAAATTCTGAAAAATAACACCTAGAGTGATTATTTTTGGAAAGCATCTTTTTTTTTTTTTAGCTTTCAGAGGTAAAATTTAGTGATTCATCAGTTACATACAACATCCAGTGCTCATTACTACAAGTACCCTCCTTAATGCCCATCACCCAATTACCCCATCCCCTCACCCACCCCCCCAAATTCATATCTTTCAATAATTACTCTGAATGTAATGGACTAAATGCTCTAATCAAAAGACACAGGGTGTCAGACTGGATAAAAAAGTAAGACCGATCAATATGCTGTCTGTAAGAGACTCATTTTAGACCCAAAGACACCTCGAGATTGAAAGTGAGGGGGTGGAGAACCATTTATCATGCTAATGGACATCCAAAGAAAGCTGCAGTAGCAATCCTTTTTTCAGACAAACTAGATTTTAAACCAAAGATTGTAATAAATGAAGAAGGACACTGTATCATAATAAGAGTCTACCCAACAAGATCTAAAAATTGTAAATATTTATGCCCCTACCTTAGAAGCAGCCAAATATGTAAACCAATTAATAACAAAATTAAAGAAACACAATAATAATACAATAATAATAGGGGACTTTAACACCCCACTCACAGCAATGGACACATCATCTAAGCAGAAGATCAACAAGGTAACAAGGCCTTTGAATGACACACTGGACCAGATGGACTTCACAGATATATTCAGAGCATTCCATCCTAAAACAACAGAATACACATTCTTCTCGAATGCACATGGAACATTCCCCAGAACAGATCACATACTGGGTCACAAATCAGGTCTCAACTGGTACAAAAAGATTGAGATTAAACGATGCCTATTTTCAGACCACAATGCTTTAAAACTTGAACTCAATCACAAGGTTTTTTGAATTATAAGAATGGCTTTAGGGGCACCTGGGTGCCTCAGTTTGTTAAGCAATGCCTTCGGCTCAGGTCATGATCCTGGAGTCCTGGGACTGAGTCCCATATCGAGCTCCCTGCTCGGCGGGAAGTCTGCTTCTTCCTCTGACCCTCCCCCATCTCATGCTCTCTCTCTCTCTCATTCTCTCTCTCTCAAATAAATAAAATAAAATCTTTAAAAAAATAAGAATGGCTTTATATCCTTGGCTTTACCCACTGGAGGTCAAGATCAGCCAAAGACTGTGTGATTATAGTCCCTCCTCACCTAGATGTCTAGAATGGTTATGTATTTTGCCTTCAATTTAAATCACACTCTCATATTTTGCTGATACAAAATTTCCCTACTGATATCAATAAAGTAAGCTTTCTGCTGATCATAAAACAATATGAGAGCATTTAAAATAGAACAAGAATGAAAAACAACACTGAAATAGTTTTTGACATTTAACAACAAAAAAAAGCATATTAAAAAGACAATGGGAGGGCACCTGGGTGGCTCAGCCGTTAAGCGTCTGCCTTCGGCTCAGGTGATGATCTCAGGGTCCTGGGATCAAGCCCCGCATCCGGCTCCCTACTCCGCAGGAAGCCTGCTTCTCCCTCTCCCACTTCCCTTGCTTGTGTTCCCTCTCTCACTGTGTCTCTCTCTGTCAAATAAATAAAATCTTTTTTTTTAAAGATTTTATTTATTTATTTGAGAGAGCGAGAATGAGAGAGAGTACATGAGAGGGGGGAGGGTCAGAGGGAGAAGCAGACCCCCCGCCGAGCAGGGAGCCCGATGTGGGACTCGATCCTGGGACTCCAGGATCATGACCTGAGCCGAAGGCAGTTGCTTAACAAACTGAGCCACCCAGGCGCCCAAATAAATAAAATCTTAAAAAAAAAAAAAAGACAATGGGGCTCAAAAAATGAAAAAAATAAAAAAAAAACACCCATGACAGAATTGATATGAATGGAATTATATGATTTACCAAGCCAAGAATGTTTAATTAAATAAAAGATAAAAGTGATGGGATGCTGCATGCCTTTGAAATTGTTTTTATTGCAGCTTATTAAAGAAACATATGGACAATCCAAATGTAGAATATGAATTTTTAAAATTTCATAATAAGGTTGCAAATCAAAATGATGTATTTAATAAAACTTCCCATTAAATTTTCAGTTTTCCAAAGAACTACTTTCTTTTGAAATACAGTTATTGTCAGTTCAATTAATTATACTTCAGCAGAACATCGAAAATAACTTTTTCAGGATTGGTGTTGAAATGGTATGAGTCTGCCATAGCAGTTGCACAGGGACTCAGGCTGTCCCTTTTGGTGCCCGACATGGGTACGCCCCTGGCTGGTTAGACCCTGAGGCTGACAAGCTGGGGTGTTTCTGATGTTCAATATATAGCTGAATTTCTCAAGTGCACTCAAGTTTTATGCAGGCATTCAATGGAGTAGTTGAGATTAATTTGTCAGCAGTTGTACATTGCCAACAGGTTTTGTTCTTTCCTCAAATTTAGTGGATTTTAAAACTTAAGAAATAAATCAGAGTGAAAGCCCCTGACATAATAAATTCAAAATGGCCCCAAATGACACAAAATATTATAGAATAATTTATTTTACAATGATCATAGAACACACCTTCACTCTGAGACCCGCCCGGTGGAAAAGCCACTTAGTTCCAATACAGAATCCCTTGGGAGTCCCAAGACATCATCATTTTGGATGACTTTTAAATCTATCAAAATTATATATATTTTTAATATATATAAAATTTTTTTATAAATTTGCAATAAAATTTTAAAATAAGAATTATATATACTTAAGGTGTATAGCATGATAGTTTGATACACATATACACAGTGAAATAATGACTACGGTGAAGCTCATTGACATCCACCTCCCAGCATAGTTACTCTGTGTGTGTGTGTGTGTGTGTGTGTGTGTGTGTTGAGAGCACCCAACCAAAGTCTACTCTTAACAGTGGATTAAGACCAAGGGTCCTTTGAGGATATATGGCAATTCCCACATGCTTGAACATCACATTGTGTGGTTGTATTGTGTTTTTCTCTCGCATTCTGGCCTGTCCTTCCCAAATCTTAGTTTTTCCTAATGTCATTTAGCAAGTTTATTGACTACATCAATTAGTCATAATGTCTGCAAACATCCTACAGATATAAGCCATTTTGCACAGATCACGGAGGAATGTTCACCAACTCAAAATGGTTACATCTGACCATCCAACTCCCTACTTCATAATTATGTTCATCCTGTGTCATAAGATTGGGTACCTTGTTTGAATGGAAAGTGAATCATATCTTATTATGCCATGGGGGTCCTCTTATATTCAGACTAAATAAAACACTATATTCAAACTTCAAAGTGCTAGTCTAGTAGCTGCAGCAGTAGAAAAAGGTCTTATAAAAACAAATCTAGTGCTAGAACATACGAAACCCTGTCACTGTTAGCACCTACCAGAATCACGGCTCAGAGGCGGCTAGAGCATAGGACTGAGCCTAAATATGACACGTGGACTTCAGGGTTGACTGAAGATTCCAGATTTTATGTTGGATTCCAAGAACTGGAGTAAGATTACAGTTAACGTTTCCTTCTGTCATAAAGCTAAAGTTAAAATACGACTCACATGGACTTTCAGTGGCTAAATTACACACAAAATTCACCATATCCATTTGTGAAAAAAAGATGTATAAAACACCTCTACAGTTTTATATTCCAATCTATTATTGCCTGGGTTTCAATCCTAAAACTATCAAAATAGATTTTTTTTATCTGAAATTTGATGCTTTATGAATGATGTTAGTAAAGACATTTATTTTCAAAATTATATTTAAATTATATTTACTTCCTTGTGAGTTCAAAACAATTTGGAAATTTAGAGTTATGGGAAATTATTTTTCTTGAGTCAATTTTTTTTCTTCTAAACAAAATGGAAATTTTATACTGAATATTGGTTCCTTGGATTAATAGAGAAAAATGTGAATTTATCCTTGTTGTCTTTGTCGTAGGGTGTCAGTAATTAATACCTCAATCTTTTGGGTAGAGGAGAAGTCAATCAGCAGAAAAAAGATGGGGAAAATCTAAGGGAACTTTAGGATCTGCTTGCATTTCCTGGAAATAATGCTGAAGTCCCCGCTAGCTCGCCCCTGGGTGACCCACAAAGAAAGGCATGCTTCCTCGATGCCCACCACCCAGCACAGACACAGAATATGGCAGAAGCACCCTAACATTTAATGGAAGCATGAATAAATAAATTAGGGACACATAAATGAATGAACATTAACGATAATTCTTGCATATCAAATGAATACATTTCAGTTAGCTCTTAGAAAAAGACTCATCTTCTAAACTAAAAATCACCAAAGAAAAGGCATCTTCAAACAGAATTTAAGCCAATCAAGTCTTAAAACTGTGAACGTGGGGTAATTTATGGCATCTGGCATGTATGTTAGGCTCTCAGTAAAAGTATTTAATTTTTAATTTCACTGAGTCTCTCACATATGCTATTTTCACTCTTTTATCAAGTTGGAACACAGTAAAAGGCCATTTTCCATGTACACGTATATAAAATCCCTCTGTCGTCCAGATAATGGCAGCCACTGCTGCGGAAACCCCTTTGAAACTCTCTTCCGATTGGCTGCAGAAGGACTGGGGTCGTGGTGGCCTCAGGGTGGCTGAGCGGGGCAGACTAGCAAGCAGGTTTGCTGCTCCCCCGGTAGAGAAGCATGGACCATGATATGGGGTTCTGGTGTCTCTAACATAGCAGCACTCAGGCACGCCACGTGGTTTTGCAATTAGGGTCAGGATGCAGAGTGTCCTGGCTCTCCCTTGTGGTTTGTGTCTCTCTCTGTTCATTTATATTGATATCAACATCCCCTTGGTCTGTGTTTTATCAAAAACGGATCTCCCCTCTGCTTCAGCTTCCCAAGGGGGATGTATGGGACAGAATCTGGCTGCAGGGCCTCCAGGAGACCTGGGGAAATAGGCTCAGAAGTCTTGACCTTATTTGCAGGGCTCCTCTGAGTGGTTTCCTCATCTGGATTCAGGCAAGAGGTCCCAAATCAATAACACAGGATCGAAGCTCGCAGCCATTTGGTCAGATGAGACTTGGCAGGACCACGGATCTTAACTCCAAGCAAGGGAAGCCTGGATGCGCAGCTCTGATTTCCAGAAGGATGGGGGCTGTGCAGGGGGCAGGAAGCCCAGAGATGCAAATGGTCTCCCTTCCTCTTGCTGCAGACTCAGCTCTCGTGCCTCGGGGGCAGCTTCCTTCCCAATGTGCCCTTGTTTCTTGGTGGTTTTCCTGTCTCATAGACAAGAACTAGGTAATAACGTCTGGAAGAAGGTGGGAAGTTTGGGGTCTCTTTATTTTTACTCTTGTTTCTGTAAGGCTGAGAAGATTGACGTTTCTCTAAATCTTTGAAACTCTATACCAACGGAAGACTGAAAAATCATGCGGAACAGGTTATGTCACCATATTGAAATTTCTACGCTCGTGTACTGCAGGGATGAAGAAGCCAAGTATAACTTGATTATTATCTAGGTGATGCTGTTGTGTTTTTCGGATTTACTCACTGCTTCCAGTGAGTTGACACCCCAGGTGCTGTCAGGACGGACCCAGATTCACTCCACTCCACTTCACGTTTCGCAGGAATGAATGACAGGGAAATGACTGCCTTCCCCAGTTCTCTAACTACATAGATAGTGGGGAGGCCGGCCCAGGTTTGTGAGTGGAATAAAATCCACCCAACTGTACACTTCAGAAGGGCAATTTTACGATACATAGCTCAGTTCTAAAAGGATATTAAATTAAATTGCTCTCACCAAGTGCAAAAAAAAAAAACCTTTTTAAATTTTTTAAATAAAATGAAATATATTGGAACATGATGGGGAGTGGAGGGAGAAGAGAGGAAAAGTTCCAGAAATATCAAACCCTTAACAGATAGGAAATGAAGGGGGGAAAATCATTAAAAGTCATAAAGAAGAGAGAGCTTAGTGAATATATATAATGTCACCATGACAAACATTAGTCCATGAGCTCCTTTCCAATCCCAGTCCTGTCAACCAGAGGGCTAAAATCTTTGACTTCATGTCCCTTTAGTCTGTGTTGGATTAAAACGATCTCTCTCATGCCTCACTTCTTAGTGGAGGGGTGATCCCCAGAGTAAAGTCCTGCAAAATCATGGTGTTTTTTGAACAACGTGACAATTTTTGATGAATTTTTCCCTCTTGCTCTTCATACCCGTTTTCTTTATACCTTGAAATGTCTCCCAGGGCATCGCAGTGCAGATCCTAATATTCCTGTCGTGAAGAAGGTGTTGGTGTAGCCCTGGGCTTTATAGTAACAGACAAATTAGAAAAGCAAGAAGCCCTTAGAAGTGTGAATTATAGAAGCATCAGGTCCGGTTCTATGATATTTTCCTTCTCACGTAAACGGCTTGAAAATGGAAAGGCTTGAACGGAATATGGACCTGATATAGGGCCATGCTGCTCCAGCGAAAGCAGATGTCAGCAACACCCAGGGGCTTGTTAACACAGATCCCTGAGAGACTCTCCTGGGCCTCTCTTCCAAATGGCCTGGGGCACAGGGACAGAGTATGCATTTCGAACACGTTCCCAAGTGATGACGTTGATCTGAGTACCGCACACCAGAACCACTGATTTAGGGAACGAAGGGCATAAAATGATATGCTATTCCTGGCAAGAGACATGGTGAAGGAGAATTGCTTTTATTAAAGGACAGTATCATGCTTTGTTCTGTAGATTTGTTTCATTAGTTCAGGGTTTACAGAGATGATGAAAGCATCCCTAACGATAAGGGTACCATTTGCTTGCTAATCTGGACAGTAGCTAGGGAGAAAATAGCACTTAGGGATCCCTGTCTCACTTCTCTTTTGGAATTGCTTCATCCTTATCTTTCAGTAAAACCACTAAATTGCCATTTGGAGGTTGTGTCTTTCTTATTCTATTACTACTACAGAAGAGGGAAAAATCAATGTCTTGTTCTTTTCTTTCCTTTTTATTTTTTTCCGCAACCGTCTGCTGTGTGCTGGCCTCAGCCTATCAATACCCAGTGTTGTGGTTGGACCAGCCCCTGTGGTTCCTGTTATGATTGCAAAATGCCCCCAGCAACAACCACCAGGAAACTGACAAAATACAGGTTTATTACTTACAAGACCTCGAAATTATCTGGCATGCTTGGGGCCACACAGTAATGTCGCAGGTGGAGAGAGGGGCCATGGGCTTTGGGTTCTGCATTTATTGGGGTCTAGAGTGGAGGCCGAGGGTCTCATGGGCTCACTCTGTATTGGTGAATTTAAAACAGAAGAGTGGGGATGGAATGTGCTGGAAGAGAAAAAAAGTAAGCAGTCCGAATGGTCAGTTATTAAAATCAACCAAGATCTCTCAAAGGCCCCTCAGTGGTGGGAGGCTGTGTTCACTGGGGACAGTTGGGGACAGCCCTGTTTGAAATGGTCACCTTAGGCATCAAAGCTTAAGTCAGGCCCTGGTATTACAAAAAACAAACACCACACAGCACAACACAAAAAAAACCGTCAGGGCTGATACTACACCATCTAAGTGTTCCTATCAAGAGAATGCTTCAGTCTACCTGAAATTCTTCTTCTATCATGTCCAGAAGGGAAGCATTTAGTTTCCTTCTTAAGTGATCAATTTGTAATGTATTCGCTCTACAGAGTAGCATTCCCCCTGCTCCTCCAATGTTATTTGCTCTGAGTTGCTTTATCCAACTCACCAGGACTTTTCCAGAGGTAGGAAGGAGTCTTTATTTAGTCCCAGAGCATAGCTTGGAACAGGTTCAAAGTCCGCTCTGGAAATGAATGCTGGTGGATTTATCCAAGTCTCTGAGGAGGTTGCTCCTGGTGCTCAAGGAGACAAGAGCAACTTAAAAATGTATATACAGTTTCCACTTCTGCATACACCACCAGATGACTGCCTGCCGATACACAGTCATCCCCATTTATATCAGACCAATAATAGTTGGATGCCAATGAAAAAATCTTTGAGAAGCATAATGGACAGTTGTGATCACTCAGAAATAGCATAAGAAACAGCACAGAGGATCATAGGGGAAGGGAGGGAAAACTGAATGGGAAGTCATCAGAGAGGGAGACAAACCATGAGAGAGACTCTGAACTCTAGGAAACAAACTGAGGGTTGCTGGAGGAGAGGTGGGTGGGGGGATGGGGCAATTGGGGGAGGGGCATTAAGGAAGGCACGTGATGGGATGAGCACTGGGTGTTAATACATAACTGATAAATGATTGAACACTACATCTGAAACAAATGATGTACTGTAAGTTGGCTAATTGAATTTAAATTAATTTTTTTTTTTTAATTTTTAAAAAGCATTCTGTTCTCTCCATGCTCTCTTTCCCTACCCCTAGCTGGATGACAGTGCCCGGTGGGGCCTTAGAAACCACATATTACAGAGGCAGAGTTTCCATCAGCCTGCGTTCTCAAACCCCCACCTCCCACCCCAAGGACCATTTATGGTTCTATGGCTGAAATGTCGGGACAATCTTTTACCATAGCCAACACTACCTTACCTGACACAGATTTTAGTTCAAGTCCTAATTAATTGTGACCTACATCCTTGAATGCTCTACTCAGTGACTTTAGGACTCACTGGGTAGATGAAAGAGTAGTTACAGGAGAGAGAACGGAAAGGAGAGAGAAGGCCCTTCCCATGCTTCTGGACTTACCCTGTTCCTCCCCACAGGAAACACGGCGCTTAACAAATGGTTTTGCAGTTCCATTTTTGGTCTTTATCAGGAAGTGGTGGGCACGTTATCCAACTGACTCTTTCTTTCCTTTTCGTCCTATCCAGGTGCATCCTGGAGGATAGAAGGAGGGGGCAGTTTGATAGAGAAATTTAGAGATAGAAGTCAGGGATTTGTCAGTCTCCTCATCCTGAGGAACGGATTGTGGTCAACGTGATACAGAGGCACACTTTGCCTTTCCCACACTACGTCTGTCTCAAAGAAATGTATTTCCATCCTGAAGGCACATAAAGTAGATTGTGTGAATGTATCATGGTACAGAATCAAATTCTGATTCACTCCAAGGCTATCCAGAAGGATGTAATATATCTCCCACATGTGGCATATTTCTTTCTAACTTGCTACCCCCTCTTTACTGATGTCTATATCATCATTCAGGCCAGACTTTTAATAAACTCATGGAAAATACAGTCTGTATCACCTACACCATGTTCTGAGGATTCTCAAGGTCATATATCCCACTGGAACCTCTCCCCTTAGCCCCAGATTTGCAAATAGAACTGCCTGCTGGACTCTCCTCCTGGATGGCTGAGACATAAAAAGTTCAAAATGGAGCTCTCAATCTTCCTCAGCAAACCTTCCCCACTCCAGTCCTCCTATATCTGTGAATGACAGTTCCATTCTTGGAGGTCTTCAGGCATCCCAAACGCTTGGTGTCATCCTAAACACTCAGCTTTTTCTCAGATTTAACATTCAAACTGTTAACCACTCCTGCGAGCACCATCTTCCAAACACACCCAGAACCTGACCCCTTCTCACTGTCTCCATGACTACCACACTGGTCCAAACCACCAGCATCTCTCACTGGATTATAACCACACCTTCTCAGGATGGTTGGTGTCTCTGTTTCCATCCTTCCACCCTGCAGTCTGTTCCCGACAAAACTAAGACTCACCCATGGTTTCCACCTCAATCTGAATAAAACAAGGCCTAATAATGGCCTCGGAGGGCCCCTTCACTTTGGAATTATGCTAGTCTCCCTCTTGCTTTACTGAACTAGACACACTCCCAATTCCTGGCACTGGTCCTGGCTGCTCCCTCCATCTGGAATACTCTTCCTCCAGACATCCACACATCGCTCCTCTTCTTCCTTCAAATCTTTGCTGCAATGCTGATTTCACAGGTCATACTTTCCTGACCACCTTCTTTGGGTCTCATCTTCCTACCCAAACACATGCAGTCCTACCCCCTGCCCTACTTCATCTTCCTCCTTATAGCTACCATCCCACATACAACATGTTTCATGTTTCTATCTTTCTTTTTTTTATTTTTTAAAGATTTTATTTATTTATTTGACAGAGAGAGACACAGTGAGAGAGGGAACACAAGCAGGGAGAGTGGGTGAGGGAGAAGCAGGCTTCCTGCCAAGCAGAGAGCCCGATGTGGGGCTCGATCCCAGGACCCTGGGATCATGACCTGAGCTGAAGGCAGTCGCTTAATGACTGAGCCACCCAGGCACCCCTCTATCTTTCTTTTGTTTTATCTTTTGCATATGATCTGGCAATACAAGGTGAATGGTGACAGGAATTTTTATCTGTGTGGTTACTGCTGTATCTCTAGGGTTGGAAAAAATGCCTGGAACATAATATATGCTCAGTAAATAACTGAATAAGCATGTATTTTACTCACAAAAGAGATGTTGGTATCAGTCTCAAGCTTAGGAACATTTCAAATTACTAGTAATAGAAGAGTCAGCTTTTCGCTGTGAATTGTGCAAGACTGTTGAATCTCAGATCTGTACCTCTGAAACAAATAATGCAATATATGTTAAGAAAAAAAAAAAGAAGAAGAAGATAGCAGGAGGGAAGAATGAAGCGGGGGAAATCGGAGGGGTAGACGAACCATGAGAGACGATGGACTCTGAAAAACAAACTGAGGGTTCTAGAGGGGAGGGGGTGGAGGGATGGGTTGGCCTGGTGATGGGTATTGAGGAGGGCACGTTCTGCATGGAGCACTGGGTGTTATGCACAAACAATGAATCATGGAACACTTCATCTAGAACTAATGATGTAATGTATGGGGATTAACATAACAATAAAAAATAAATTTAAAAAAAAAAAGTCAGCTTTTTATACTTTATATATAAAATATCAATGTGTAGCTCCCTTAGACCAAAGGATAAGCTGCTTATGGTTTTTGATGAAGACACTGAGTCTGAGTAAGGTCGTGGTTGCTCCAAGATTTCAGTGGAAGCTGATGGTTGCGGTCACCAGTCAGCATGGATTACTGCACTGCTCCCTATTCTGAAGAAGTCTGAAAGCTTGGAAAACATATATTTTGAAGTCTTATATTTTCTCCTGTTTCTCATCTTGGATTTGTTTTGTCCTGTTCACTCAGTCATTGGATTTGTTGGTCATCTTTGCACATCCGCTGCTGCGTAGGACCCAGATGGAAGTAAGAGTAGACGCCAGGGCTTACGAGCTCTCTGGACTCAATGAAATTCTGGTCGGAGGAACTACCTCGTAGCCATGTCCCAGCAAGGGCAGAGGTAGAGAGCAAATAGATCTTTCTCTGAGAATACTGATCAACAAATAGGTCCCCATACATTAGTCAGCCATCTTCCGAAACTGCGTCATGAGGTGGCAGGAGACACGGGATGAAATTTCATTTCTGTCAGTGAGTCAGTGATTCTCAAGTCAAGAACTAGCTAGGTGATAAAGGGAAAATCCATTCCAGTAGCCCCACCTGAATGTGTAATCACCAGTATGGATGTAATAAATAGATTATTTATTCACCAGATTATTCAGGAAATATTTGTCATTTGATGGGATGAAAACCCAAGATACACATTGATTTTTACTTATTTATTTGTAAAAACAAAAACAAAACAGGGTGAAAATCCTGATGGGCAAAGAATTCCTAAAATGGAGATGGGGTGACCCACCCTCCAAGTTTAAGGAAGCAGAGAGGGAACAATTCATTCAGAGAATAAGGTAACTTTAAAAGTAACTTATTCATGCACCCAGGGAATTTTCACTGCCACCTCTGAATGTAACTTTTAGAAAGTAGAAAGCTCACCCCTCAACAGGCATAGGGACTAATTTACAATTGTCCTCAGGTGTAATTCTAATATCTGGGTTTGTTTTTCAGCTTTATTGGGGTATAATTGACAGATAAAATTGCAAGATATGTAAAGTATACAACATGATGATGTGATGTATGTATTCACTGTGAAAGAATCCCACCCAAGTTACTGAACCTATTTATACCACTTCATGTGTGAGAACGTTTAAAAAATTTCAGTTATAGGGGCGCCTGGGTGGCTCAGATGGTTAAGCGTCTGCCTTTGGCTCAGGTCATGATCCCAGGATCCTGGGATCGAGCCCCACATTGGGCTCCCTGATCAGCGGGGGGCCTGTTCTCCCTCTCCCTCTGCTTCTCCCCCTGCTCATATTCTCTCTCTCTCTCTGTATCTCTGTGTCTCGAATGAATTAAAAAAAAAAAAAAAAAACCTTTAAATAAAAAAAAAAGTTCAGTTATATAATAAGGTGGTCTCAACTATCGTCAACAAGTTTTACATTAGATTCTCTTACCTTATTAATCTTATAACTGAGAATACATTCCCTTTTACCAACCTCTCCCTAACTCCGCCACCCCCAACCTCTGGCAACCACTTTTTTTTTTTTAAGATTTTTTTATTTGTTTGACAGAGAGAGGGGCAGTAAGAGCACAAGCAGGGGGAGCAGCAAGCAGAGGGAGAAGCAGGATCCCTGCTGAGCAAGGAACATGTGTGAGGCTCGGTCCCAGGACCCTGGGACAACGACCTGAGCTGAAGGCAGATGCTTAACCAACTGAGCCACCCAGGCGCCCCTGGCGACCACTTTTATTCTCTCTGTTTCTGTGAGTTTGACTTTGTCTTAGATTCTACATATGAATGATGCCCGGCAGAATTTGTCTTTTTCTGTCTGGCTTTCCTCACTTTGCATAACGCCCTCCAGGTCCATCCACATTGCCACAAATGGCAGCATTTTCTTTATTTTTAAGGCTCCCCTGTAATATTTCATTACAGGTATTCCGTGTTGTCTTGATCCATCCATTCTTAGACAGACACTTCAGTTGTTTCAACGTCTTGGCCATTGTGAGTCGTGCTGCTACTTTTGCCCTGAGACAGGAGAAGTCATTTGTGAAGAGTCAAACCGAATCTGTTGACTGGTCGTTGTGTGGAGATGGAGTCAAAGACACAGCTTCCACCTCTCCTCCGGTTCTGGCCCTCCCCAGAGAGCGAACACTGAAGGCTCTCCTCCCTGAGGCAGCTCAGCTGAGGTTGCTGCCAACCTAGTGCATGAATATGACGTGTCCTCACTGAGGATATGAAGCGGGAGAAAAACGTACACAGTATTTCTAAGTGTCTCATGCACGTGAGGTTCTGCTAATGCACACAGAGCAATCAAAGAAAAACAGTATTGACATCATGTAAATAAAAAAGTAAAAACCTTTGTCTCTAGTTTTTTCCAAATTTGAGTCATGGAATACTTAAAACCATCTTAGCAAAGAGGAATAAAGTGGAAGGAATCAGTCTACCTGATTTCAAGACTTCTTATAGAGCTATAGCAATCAACAGCATGGTGTTGGTGGAGGGAAGACACATAGATCAATGGAACAGAATAGAGAACACAAGAATAGACCCACACAAGTATGCTAACTGATATTTAATTTTTTTTTAAATCATGGTAGGAAAAACCACATAACATAAATTTATCATCTTAACGACTTCTTTTTTTTTTTTAAGATTTATTTATTTGAGAGAAAAAGAGAGAGAGAGTGAGCAGGAGGAGGGGCAGGAGGAGGGGGAGAATCTCAAGCAGACTCCTCACTGAGTGTGGAGTCTGATGCAGGGCTTGATCTCATGACCCTGAGATCATGACCTGAGCCGAAGTCAAAAGTCAGATGCTCAACTGACTGAGCCACCGAGGCGCCGCTTTCTTAACCATTTCTAAGTGTACAGTTGGGTAATGTTAAGGATATTTAAGTTATTGCACAACCAACCTCCAGAACTTTTTCATCTTGCAAAACCGAAATTCTATACCCATTAAACAAGAGCTGCCTAACTCCCCTTCCTCAGTTTTAGGCAACCACTGTGTTACGTTCTGTTTCTGTGGACCTGACTACTGTAGATACCTCATCTAGATGGAAACCTACAGTATTTGTCTTTCTCTGACAGGCTTATTTCACTTAACATGCTGCCCTCAAGGTTCAGTTTTTGAAATGGCAAAATTCTAGAAGTAGAGAATAGATCAGTGATTGTCACAGGTTAGGGACAATGGTGCAGGGATTATTAGAGGCAACCCGGGAGATCCTCAGGATGATGAAACTGTTTAGAATCTTGACTGTGGTACAAATTGGGCACATGATTAAATTGTGTAGAAATAAAATGAACCTGCACATGCACACTCATACACACGCACACATGAGTACATATAAAATTGAGAAAATCCGAATAAGATAAGTGAGTTATATCCGTGTTAATACCTTGGTTGCAATGGTTTGCACAGCCAAATTTGCAAGGTGATTACCACTGGAAGGAACTGGGCAAAAAGTTCAGGGGATATTTATGTATGATTTTTATCAACTGCATGCAAATCTACCATTATCTAAATAAAAATTCAATTAATAAGCAACAATTCTCAAGACCTCTGGATATATTTTGTAAATCACTTACATTTTTGCATCTCTTTCTCAGAGCTATCAGTACACCCTGTTACGTTCACTGATACCTTGTCTTTGTAGGACAATAAAGCTTCACTCATTTTTAAAGATGTATTTATTTGAGAGGAAGTGAATGAGCAGGGGGGAGGGGCAAAGGAAGAGGGAGAGACTCTCAAGCAGACACAGTGCTGAGTGAGGAGCCTGACACAGGGCTCAATCCCAGGACCCTGAGACAATGACCTGAGCCAAAATCAAGAGTTGGATGCTTAACTGACGGAGTCACCCAGGTGCTCCACAGTTTTGATTTTTCATTTTGTTTTTTAAAGTAGGCTCCACACCCAGCATGGAGCCCAAGGCAGGGCTCGAACTCACGACCCTGAGATCAAGACCCAAGATGAGATCAAGATTCGGATGCTTAATGGACTGAGCCACCCCAGCACCCCAAGCTTTACTCATTTTTAATTCAGAAAGTACTGTCGTTATTGAAGTTTTGATCATTTTTGGCTATTCTGTCTGGTAAATAGAAATATACAGGTTTCTGCTGAAAATGAAAGTGAATGGACAGATTAAAAATTAGAAACAACAGTGCTCTAATCTTTTAAAATCCCCTGTAGCTTCTTCACTGGGTTTCCAGATTGTCTTTGTGCACGTGGCGCCCTAAAGATTGCCTCTGGGGCACAACCATCAAAAAGAATACAGTAGGCCCCACACATGGGCCCTTTGCAGCTCAGTGTAGTCATCTGGAGGATGTCCACTGCAGTGGTCTGAACCATTTGTCTCCTCCCTGGAAGGCAAATCTTACATTCATTGGTATTGATTTCTCTGTCTAGAAAGGGCAGCCACTAATTTTAATCACTGCTTGACATGTGGCTTTTTGCAACTCACAGCTGCCTTTCTTTGGGTCCACTGGCCTGAGCATGTCATAACCATTAAGTATCAGCACACCCTGACATACATTACTTTCCCTCGTATAGAAAGAAGTGCTCCTTAATTTGACTTCGATATTGGTTTATTTGACTGATTTGCTATGGTTTTAGGCTCTGCTAGTCTACAGGTCTTAAGTCCAAAGGGAAAAATGATTTCACCAGGGGACCCAAAAAATAAGTCCATTGCACTGGAAGTTGAGACCGTCTCCTGGGCACTTTGAGCTCCTCTTGCCTCTGAATCAAGTGTCAAAGAAGGGAGTCATGCTGCGCTGGCTGGGACGATGTCCTGACTATGAAGCAGAAGGCAGGTGGGTTACTAATACGTGAGGCAGGGAGGGAGGAGAATGTCTGCAATGCTGATCGTCTAGGGTGTCTTCCAGTATTCTCATGGACTGTGAATAAAATCCACAGAAACCTGTGACCATCCAGTCAGGTAGGACTGTGGATGGCCCGGACCCTTCGGGAATCAGGTTTGGGTGACTCTGCCAGGCCGGCAATCACGACAAATGGGGGTGCTCAGTAAGGGAATGTAGAGGTCTCCAAATCACTCCCAAGTGGTTCCAAAAAATAAATGTAAATATACATGTATCTATACATATGAGAGAGAGAGAGGGAGAGAGGGAGAGAAATTGAGAGGGAGGGAACGCAAATGGGGCAAAACAAACAATTCCTGATTTTTTTTTATTATGTTATGTTAGTCACCATACAGTACATCATTAGTTTCTGATGTAGTGTTCCATGATTCATTGTTTGTGCATAACACCCAGCGCTCATCACAACATGTGCCCTCCTTAATACCCATCACCCTGCTACCCCCTCCCCTCTGAAACCCTCAGTTTGTTTCCCGGAGTCCATAGTCTCTCATGGTTCGTCTCCCTTTCTGATTCCTCACCCCTTCATTTTTCCTTTCCTTCTCCTAATGTCCTCCGTGCTATTCCTTATGTTCCACACATGACTGAAACCATATGATAATTGTCTTTCTCTGCTTGACTTATTTCACTCAGCGTAATCCCCTCTAGTTCCATCCATTCGATGTAAATGATCCTTTCTGATGGCTGAGTAATATTCCACTGTATATATGGACCACATCTTCTTTATCCATTCATCTGTTGAAGGACATCTCGGCTCCTTCCACGGTTTGGCTATTGTGGACATTGCTGCTATGAACATTGGGGTGCAGGTGCCCCTTCGGATCATTACATTTGTATCTTTGGGGTAAATACCTAGTAGTGCAATTTGTGGGTCATAGGGTAGCTCTATTTTTAACTTTTTGAGGAAGCTCCACACTGAATTTGAACTGAAGTTCCTTGCACGAATCTTGAAATTTTTCTGTAAATTCGAAATCATAGCAGAATAAAAAGTTACACAAATAAAATGATAAAATCAGTGGCTTGAAATGGGTTTGGAGAGCGTTTCAGACTCCTCGAAACAAAGTTGTTTTTCTTTGGGAAATTGCTAATGTTTTTCGTAGCTAACTATGACTGTGCACACGCAGGTTTTTATTAAATCTAGCCTTCACGGGACACGATGGCCGTTATCACTTTTCCCTCTTGATTACTGCAGAACTCTTATTTCTGATCACATCTTTCACTTTATGCTTTACACTTTAGAGATCTACCCAGATGCCACTCACAAGGAGCCGCTGTAATGCACGTAACAAGTTTCATTTACTCCCGTTAGCTAAATACACAATCTCCACCGTGGTCCTGCTATCTAACCAGCAGCATGAGGGCAGGCTGCACCCTGCTCCTTCATCGGTAGTTCTCATCTTTTTTTTTTTTTTTTCCCCACTCAAGTTGTATCTGCATTGTCAGATTACACTGGTTCAGGTTCATGGAAAAGAAAATCTCATTGGTAACTCTAGAGGAGAGGAGGGCTAGGCGTAAAATGGGTAATGGTGAGAATGCAAGGAAAGGAGAGTTTTTATCAGGAGTAGCCAGGATCTCTGAGGAGGAGGTCCAGGAAACAAGACAGAGAGTGTGGGGCCTCCCGCTGACTTGGGAAGCAGCCTCCAGGCAGAAAGAGCCCAAGTGCAGGAGCCCCCACCCCACTCTGGGGGTGCTAGGCGGAGAAAGTGCACCTGCCCAGCACAGTGAAGAGAGGCCCATGTGCTGAGATGAGGCTGATCATGTGCATTCCGTCCTGGGTGGAAGGGAGCCCCCAGTGGCTTTTAGGAAGGGACTGAGGGGATTGTGAGTCATGAACCGCATTTCTCCGTGCGCAGTGGTCTGTCTGCGCAATCAGCCAGGGTTTCAGAGAATAGGTTTAGGCAACTTTGTGGGGGCTTTCCATGAGGTCTGGGCACGAGATAAGGTTTCTTGATTCCTCACCTAGTCTTAGGATCACCACCACCACTAACCCCCCACCACATGTCCTAACCCTCTCCTTCGATTTAAGAAATCCAAGGGAGACCCAGTCTGTTGCAACCCTAAGAACCTTTTCTCATTCTCTGCTTCTATCCCTTACATGGTTTAAATGTAAAACAGACATATTTTTGAAAAAAAAATTACAGTCTTTTGATGAATAAAGTTTTATTATCTCTAAAGTTCAATTGCAAGAGTTTAGCATTCGCATTTTCTCATAATTTCTACTAACTTGGCTGTGACTATACCTGCCTGCGCCCATCTTATTTTCATCATTTATATCATGGCTGTGTGGGTTCAACACAACAGGAAGCTCCCCCACTCCCAACACAATATGCTTTCAGAGAGACAGCAGTCCCGGGTCATGTCTGGCATGCATACCATGCGAGAACCCCCCTTCCCTACTTTCAATCCCTGTGGCTCAGGGAGTAATGACCCCAAACTTCTGTCCCATTAGTGCTTCTCAGCTGCATCATTATCAGGAGACAAATGATTCTTCTTTTTCCCACTTTAGTGACATGACAATTACTGAGCATATCTCGGTGTTGTCTGATACATCCACCACACAGATAACAACCAGCTGCTCACCAAATCCTATTAGCCACCACCAGTGGCGATCAGTTGCCTACTGTTGTCTTAGTAGGAGTTTTAAAATGATGTCCAGCTGCCTCCACCATTCCTCCTGGGCTCATGTAGCCCAGTCTCTTGGGTAGCAACCAGTAAAGTCTTCTGATAAGCTTCTCTTATTCCAACTGATATTGAGTATTAGTTTCTCAAGGTCCAATCTGTGGCTATGATGGCATTCAACTGCCTACTCTACAAAGTCCAAATTCTATTCAGTGAAAGCCACTGGAAAAGAAACATCTGGGAAGAGTGACCTACATTAAATTTCCATTATTTTTCACGATCGAATATAAAACATAATGGGGACACTTTATAAGATAAATCATTCTCTGTTATGTATAATCTTGTTTTGAAAACTAACATAAAAAAAAAATTGTCCTGATCCTATTAGAAATGCATGGCTGGAAAATCATTATGATCCAAGACCCTGGATCCAGTCAATAACTACATTTAATTGGGCTCAACATTTTAAAAACTAGCGCACACATAATGTCAGACATCTGTCAGGTTTTACTTTCTTTACCTCCTTTGCTCCTCAGTGGAATAACGGGAAAAGTCCAGGAGAAAAACAAATATCTTAGACATATCTTGGAAGGCTGATTACAGCTACCCTAACATTACAAGCTAAAAACAAAAAACAACAACAAAAAAAACAAAACAAAAAAACTAGAGGTTCCTTGGAGACATGAAGTCAATGAACTGGAGCTTTTCTACTGTTGGCATTTGTTCTCTGTATATTAATGCTGTCTTCACAATATTCAGTAAATATTTAGCTGATATGACTATGATTGGATTATCAGAAATTTCAGAGTTAACTGTTTTGGCTCTACATAGTATTTCCTTTGAAGTTACCAAAGCCATTTATTTATTTATTTATTTTTAAAGATTTTATTTATTTATTTGACAGAGAAAGACACAGTGAGAGAGGGAACACAAACGGGGAGTGGGAGAGGGAGAAGCAGACTCCCTGCCGAGCAGGGAGCCCGATGCGGGACTCGATCCCGGGACTCCAGGATCATGACCTGAGCTGAAGGCAGTCGCTTAACCAACTGAGCCACCCAGGCGCCCACCAAAGCCATTTATTTAAACCACTCTATCTTCTGTGAAAAATATCATACTATTGAGTATACCATGAGTGAGAATCTCATTATTACATTTTAAAATGATACTATTGAAAACAGCATAGAAGACTGGACACACAAAGGACATGATGTGACCTTCAAGTGAAATCACTCCACAAACCACATGGCATTTGAAATTGTCTTCTGTTTGCAACATTTGATACAGCTTGAAATATAGATAATCCTTTGTTTGCCAAAAACTTTTTTTAGTTATTTTGTATATTCTTCATTATTGAAAATCTTTAGAATTTCTTTTTCAAAACCTGTATTTTTTAAGAAGTATTAGTATTAGAAGTCCCGCAGAAACACAGAAGCAAAACTCTGGAATCAGCTTCGCCAAATATTATAACAATTCTCTAAATTAAAGGCCAGCTTAAAGTTTGAAAGTAGGAAATAGAAGTAATATTTTTAAGCAGCCTGCAAAGACATTACGGTATTATGTAGTTTTATAAATGTATTCCCAGCTAGGTAGGATGGTATCACTGGGTTCTGGAAAATGGTAAGGAAGCAAAGAGTCAGTGGAAGCTCCTGGGGAATCTTCCTCAAAAGATAGCATGTGCAGACCTATTTCTCTCCTATTAATCTCTTTTCTTTTCCCTGCTTCTGTGAAAGCTGATGTATAACTACTGAGCCTCCAATGACCACCATGGACCATGCAGTCCAGGGCAACCCTTTAGGGATACCAGAGCATAATAACAGAAGAAATCTGGGACTCTGATAGAGTCATGAAAGTGTAAGAACATCCCTGCTTCCAACAACCTGATAACCTTTTTTCCTGTGTATTTAAGCCTCTGTGAAATTTAGATGCATGCAGTTAAACCTAACCTCTATTAATTTGCAGATAGAGACTAGTAAGTAAAACATCTTCGTTTCCTACCCTTTAATGTAGCAGCATGAAAACTTGATCCCAAGAGAGGTGGCAGCCATTTTGTAGCCATGAGGAGTCACATCTGAAATGACAGTATCCTCACTAAAATAGGTAACAAGGACATAACCCATGAAAGAGTTGCACAGCCATGAGCAGCAAATGTCAGTTATCCCAGGCGCTCCTGAGAAACATTTTTATACCAGCTGTTGAACTCTCAGAAACAGTATCTATGTATCTAACATAGTGATGTCTCTAAGGTTGGGGGTTATTTAAAGGACAGTTATAATTCTCAGCCCTCCTTGCAATTGATCTTGGAACTAGCACTGGCCATGGAAATATGAGCAGGTGTGTCATGCTTCCTGACTGCTTCCTGGCTACACAGCGAGGAGGCTGTGCTGAGTCTAGTCTCCGCTCTCTCCTTCTGAATCAGGATGAGAAAGCCACATGGTCAGATGGGCAGAGCCTCCATGGTGAGGGCCAAGACCTCCTGCCAATCCACATGGAATATGGCCTGTGAAAAAAGTGAAATATACTTTTCACTATGACACCCTTGAGAAGTTAGGGCTATATCAGCATTACGAAGACCTGGGTGGATATATTAAGTAACCGTATTGATGTTAATAAAAAAGTTACCTGTGCTAATAATTACAATTCTAAATAGTTCAAAAAACTGTAGTTAATAAAATAAAACCCCATGTCACATCTCTTCATAAAATTAACCACTGCTAGGTTTCTAATGTCTCCCCCCAGAAAAATATTTCATGCAAAATCACATCTATGTAATTTTTTTTCTTTTCAAAATTGTTACAAAGGTAGAATCAAACTCCACACACCTCAGTATTTTTTTTCTTTTTTAAAATAATCATGTATCTTGGTCATATACAAAAACAATGAATCATGGATCACTACATCAAAAACTAATGATGTCGGGGCGCCTGGGTGGCTCAGTTGGTTAAGCGACTACCTTCGGCTCAGGTCATGATCCTGGAGTCCCGGGATAGAGTCCCGCATCGGGCTCTCTGCTCGGCAGGGAGTCTGCTTCTCCCTCTGACCCTCCCCCTCTCATGCTCTCTCTCTCATTCTCTCTCTCAAATAAATAAATAAAATAAATAAATAAATAAATAAAACGAATGATGTATTGTATGGTGACTAACATAACATAATAGAATAAAATAAAATGTATTGCACAGGTAAAACAGTTAGCAGGTAACTGCAGAAATTTTAAGAGAAAACACCAGTAACATCCACAGCAGCTCAATGAAACAGACCTCTGGGTGTAGGGTTTTACTGCCCTTTACAGCATGTCTCACTGTGATGATCTACCCCATGTGTGCAGGACCAATCCACACCTCAGAGCAGTGGCCTGATACCTGCCAGGGGATCTGGCCCTGAAATGAGTATCTCTACAGGCTTTTGAATTAATTAATTATTTTTCTTAGCTCCTGGCAAATGTTTAAACAGGTTCTTATATTAATCTTTAGCATTAAAAATTAATCACTATAAATGAAGGACTCATTACTGGAGCTGAAGTAGACTATTTTATCAGAAATCAGACAATCTGAGATGATTGTACAGAGTTGTAAATGTTGAGGCTAGAACATGGAGTTTCCTTGGGAGGTGCCCATTCTCTGCACCGTATTTAAATGTAGGGGCATGGAGATGACGTGTTTCCGCTTTGAATATTATGATCTGAACCTGCAGAAAGTATTCTTTGGTTCAGATTTCCTTTCCTAAAGCACTGACATCATCTGGATAGGATCTTCCTCCCGAGTTAATATAAATAGGTCATAACTAGAAACCAGGCCAGACGTGAGCGCTTTCTCAAGGCCGGTACTGAGAGAGGAATACGTCTTGACCAAGATGCAACAGCCACTTGGGTATGCTATAAGAAGCAAATTGAAAATAATTTCCAGTCCCAGGTGCGAGTTCCAAGGCAAGCACATCTGTCCCAAGGGATACAAGAGCCTTAGGGATACATGAACATTTTCATAGGAGGCATCTGCAGAATGTGAGAGACTCTAACCAAGTATCCCAGCGAGATGCCCAAAGCCACATTTACAAACAGATGAAGGAGGTTGGAGAGCAGGCACATCCTCCCCCTTCACATATGAAAGGGACAACTTTTTACCAGGAAGCCAAGAGGAAGGAGAGATGGAAGGGGGTGACTAGAGGAAAAGAGAAACTGAGTCAGAGCAGAAGCAGCATGGGGAGGATTCCTAAATGGGCAGAGGAGGAGACACTAGCACTTTTAAACATTTGCCAGGAGCTAAGAAAAATAATTTAAAGTAATTGATTCAAAAGCCTGTAGAGACACTCATTTTAGGGCCAGATCCCCTGGCAGGTATCTGGCCACTGCTCTGAGGTGTGGATTGGTCCTGCACTTTTTCCAGCCAGAGCTCCTCTCCTGATTTCTCCCTGAAGTCAGCGTTGCCATGGACTCACTTCCGAGTCTGCAGAGTAGCCTGATCACAGCGCATTTTATCTATTTATTTTAAGTAGTCCATGAGCTCACTAGCACGCCGGGTGGGCTGAGCATGTGGGCAAGAGGAAGAGAGACCAGAGGAGAAAGTGCACGGTGAGGGTGTGGTACTGACCCAGCAGGTACTTGTTAAATGCCTTGTCAGTTACCACTGTGGGTCGCACATTTTCCTCCTAACAAAATGCCATGGGATTCGTGTGGGACATCTGCAGTTCCAGAATTAGTCCCCATCAGTCACAAGGTCTTTCCAGGCTCAGGCATCACACAGGGATGTCACCACCTTAGCCAGCAAGCCCATTCCTGAGACTCTTCTGTCTGAGTGCAACCCTCCCAGCTCGTGCCACCCAAAGAAGATGGCAATCCAGAGAAAGCAAGACATGAGTTCCAGAGGGGAAGCCACTGAGAAACTCGAAGGTTCCTGCAAAGTCAGGATGGAAGAAATGATTAGGGCTAACTCTAAGCTTCAGGAGTTTGCCTGGGCTCGGACTCCAGGCAGAACCAGCTACAGAATCTGTGGGGCCCAGAGGAAAATGAAAATGCAGAATCCCTTCTTTAAAAATTGTTAAGACTGGGGGCACCTGGGTGGCTCAGTCATTAAGCATTTGCCTTCAGCTCAGGTCATGATCCTGGGGTCCTGGATTGAGCCCCGTATCGGGCTCCCTGCTCAGCGGGAAGCCTGCTTCTCCCTCTGCCACTCCCCCTGCTTGTGTTCCCTCTCTCGGTGTCTCTCTCTGTCAAATAAATAAATAAAATCTTTTAAAAATTTTGTTAAGGCTCAAGCCAACAATGGCAGAGCATTAAACTAGCTTGGGGTCCTTCTGCATATGGGACCCTGTGCAATGCCAGGGTCACCGGCTCCTGAGGCCTGCCCTGACCCCGAGACACCTCTGCAAAGATTTAAGGGGAGCTTGGGAGCTGACTCAGACTGTGCCGACGCCAGATCAACTTTGAAGAAACATAGAAAGAAAACAAGAGAAGGCCTCACAAGAGGTTTAATGCTTTACCTAGATCGAGCAGAGGCTGAACTCCACTAGCAGCCCCGCATTTCCTACCCTAATGTGAAAGCTGATGGAGGACATTAACCCCACTGAGGAGAGAGAATTGCTTCTTACAATACCAGTAATCTGCAAGGGCAAAATATCTCATTAACCTGATTGCTTAAGGATGCTAAACTAGAGGCACCCTTAAGAAAAGGGGCAGGGAAATTAAGGAATTAAATAACTATACCTAACAGCACTGGACCTTAGTGAGCCACAGGGACGGCCCTTTTTAAGGCTACATACACGGGAGGCAAGGGAATCTAAACAAGACCAACATCCCAAAGAACAGACATGATCCCCTGAAGAATATTTAAAGCAAAAGGTACAAAACTGTAACAAATGCATAATTTCCAAATGGGAAGAGTCCTATTTTATCACTGCAAATGTTATAGTTATGTCATTTAGTCATTAGGCTTCTCCAGTGTAACTGTGTAACCAAACTTCTATCCACTGTGGGTTCCTCCAGGGCTTTTGCAGCAAGTGGCTTACACAGTGATACCTTGTATCTAATTCACCTGCTTATTTATAACAGAACTCTGAAAAATAAATCCTCAATTAGCAATTGGGTTGATTTCACAGTCTTTTGTGTCTAAAAGGAAAGATATTATTATATCTTGGCATTATTCTCTTTAGCCTTACAGATCTTTCTGTATTTTCCAGTAACATTGGCAAAGATGGTTGGTTGGTAGAAACATACCTTCTGCATTACAAAATGAATAAAATGGCAGTAAGCAGGCTTAAATCTGAATCTTGAACTAATGCCACTCAATTTTACATTGTAAGGTTAGCATTGCTCCTTGTTATAGAGAAACATAACACAGGCTTTCAGAGGCTGCTGGTGCTGGTGTTTCCCCAGGAGGTCTGTGGAGTAGGATCTGGAAGTGGAGGAAGAATAAGAAGACACTGCTCTGTCTCCTGATGAATCCTCAACTTGCAAGATGGGTCACCCATCACCATCGCGGGACTTTTAGGTAGAGGCTCCTCTTTCTTGCCATGGTCAGTTCTCATGCTGCATCAGAGTTTGTCCATAGAAAACATGTCTGTTTTACCACCAATGACCCTCTGGACACTGGGCCCCAAATGGGCCATGCCTGCTACTCTTGTGGGCGAGAAGAGCTCAGTGGGGCCTGATGTGTGTCCACCTGGAATGTCCGGGAGCTTCAGTGTCCAATTTCAGGAGACCACGTCACACAAGGGAGATTGAAATCTAAAGATTGCATGACCTGTCACAAAGATGGTGGCTCACAGCCTTTCAAACGGGGTTGGGGCCAGTCACGGAACAGATACTCGAGGTGCTGCAGACAACTGGGTGGCTTGAAAGCAGATGGGAGACACTCTCCTCTCTCCCAAATGTTACAGCAAGTTGTAAGCCAAGATGGGAAGACAGGTCCCTTGGAATAAAGGAGACAGAGCAGCCAACTGTGGTATAGAGTTGAGAAAATAAGAGTAAAGTAGGACAGAAGAATAAATGTATTTTGACTCATTCCATGATAGAGGTGGCTATTAAAGTCAATCTTCTCAGTAGAGGTGTTAGGAGAATTGAAAACTCACACATGCATTCATTCTTCAATATGGCTTGAGCCTTTCTAGGTCCCAGAGCTCCTATCATATGTGGGGGACACAGTGGTAAAAAGATCACTCATGATGGGGCCCAAGTCCAGTGGAGAGAAGGTTAATTAAACACATAGTTACCTGGGATTCCATCATGGTGACACAGTATCCACTAGCCCCTCAGTTCCTCAGCACCTCATTCTCAGTTAGACTCAGTGCCATGTGGGGAGGCGTAGTGACTCAGGGTGTGCATTTGCCAATTATTTCATCCTGTCTCTTTCTGTGAAATGGATCTACTCATACTTTCTTCACTGAACTCTGGTGAACATAAAGCATATGGAAAGTGCCCAGAACGCTGTCTGACACAGGGTCTGCATTGAAAAAGTTACTGCTGATAGTATGCAGAGCACTTTGGTTTTGCTCCGTTGTTTTATCCACCAATGTCTGGCAAGCTGACCAGACGTGCTTTCACTGACAGACATGAAGAGATAATGAGAAGAAAGGGACCAGATATCGGACACATTTGCTTAAGTCATTTACCAGTAAGATGCCCTCCCAGCAAAGTCTGGAGAGGTACACTGTCCTTGAGGAAGAACTTGAGAGCTTGCCTATTTTCTGTTTGTCTCTATCATCAGGAGAATGGGTATTAGTTGTACTGCATGACTGTAAGTGGAAACCTTAAGAGATTCAGACCTAATAAGTATTTAAAGATGTTTCCAGAATCAGGACGCTCGTTCAGACCTGGCTCTGGTACCTCCTATCCTACTGTCTATACCGCAGGAGAGACACGTGTATTCCTGGCCGTGCTGACTATGCCAGAAGCAGCTCACTGACCTGAATGCGTGTTTATTAAAACTGTCCCCGACCTCCTTGCTGGAGAAATTGTGCCGAAGGAAGCATGGTTTTACATCCTTTCTTACCAACTCATGAAAGGAGCAAAGGATGACATATGAGCCACAAATCAAAAACTGAGTAAAAATCCAGGAGTTTGGCCTGATAATTTATGAAGAGGTAAGACTCTGCAGGGAACATATGGTATTTTCTTTCCCATCAAGGTGGTCTCTTTTTCTTCCCAATCTCCTTCTTAACACTCACATATTTATATGTACTGAATTTTTTTTAAAATATCAACTTATATTTAAATAGCGCTTTGAATTTTGTATGCTTTTGTAACTGTAGACTCTTCCAGAAGTGTTGGCAAAAGCATCACCCACCTAACCCCCCAGGAAACAGTTATAAGAGAAATTGCAGAAAACTTAAAATACAGTCTTACATGGTTATGCACACACTTTTTAAATATTCATTTAAAAATGAATTTTAAAAATTCATTTCATATGGATGATACGATTTTGAGCAATGCCTCTGTTACTCATGTTCCATCACAAGCATTGTCAATCTTTATTAATTTCTAGATACACAAAGAAACACAGAAAAGCATTTTATACTTACTGGACATCAAGCCCATACAGACCCACAAGCTGTGGGAATTTTACCTGTAGGCTGAGCCCAAACCAAATGTGCATCAACCCTGACCAAGGTTCTGGAAATCCTTGGGTTCCTGAACCAAGGACACGTGACATGACGCTGGAGAGATCCTTGTGTCCCGGTGGCCACAGAGCTGTGCCGTCCCTCTCCATCAGTCAGTTTGCAAGCTCCTTGGGAGCTTCCTGAGTGTAATCTGAAACTGGGCTGGAGACTTCAGACAGAGGCAGGTCAGTCCAGGTTGGCACGTGGCAGTTTTAATAAGCAAAGGGAACTGACATATGAGGCTTGTCTTGGGCAGCAACAGGAAGGAGGATCCCCACACCCACCCACCAAACCCTAAAAGTTCTGAAGAAGTCTTAACTGGATTCAGTCACGTGTACTGTGCAGGTGTTTTCAACACCACATCAGTGTCTTAAGGCCGTGTCTTTGGACCCACCTTTGGGAACAGCAAAGGCAGGCAGAACCCACATTCCAAGGATGGGGAGGGGGGAGGCCAAGGAGCCTCCGAGTGCCCGGGCCTGACTCACCGGTCAATCAGAGTTTGTGTCTTTTCCACGACCTTCCTCAAACTGTCTCTGTGATGTTTCCCAGTTCAGCCAGTGGAGCTACTGGGCTTTGACTGAGTTTCTCTGCAGAGCGCACCATGGCCTTAGTCTGCCTGGGCTGCTTTACCAAAATACCATCGACTCATGGCTTATAAACAACAGAGATTTATTTCTCACACTTCTGGAGGCTGGACGTCCAAGGCCAAAGGGTGCCAGCAGATTTGGTGTCTGGTGATGAGTGGACTCCCTGTTCAGGGACGGCTATCTTTTTGCTGTGACCTGACATGCCAGATAGGCAACGGGGCTCTCTGGGGTCTGCTTTACAAGGGCATTAATCTTATTCATGGTCTAATCACCTCCCAGAGGCCTTACTTCCAAATAACAGCACATTGGGTACTGGGCCTTAAGATGTGAAGTTTGGGGGAGGACACAGCGTATCAGAGACGGGGTGGCTTAAACAATAGAAATTTACATCCTCACCATTCTGTTGGCTGGAAGTCTGAGATCAGGGTGTTGACAAGGTTGATCTCTCCTGAGGCCTCTGTCCTCAGCTTGCAGGTAGATGTGTCCTCAGTGCTCTTCTTTATGTGTGTGTCTGCGTCCTAATCTCCTCTTACAAGGACGCCAGTCAGATTGAGTTTGGGTCTACTCTAGTGACCTCATTTTATCCTTATTGCCTCTTTAAAGGCTCTACCTCCAAATGGAGTCACATTTGGAGGGTATTCAACATATGGACTTAAAGGGAACACAACTCAGCTGGAGCAGCCCCTGCAGTGAGAAAAGGAGCCTGCCCAGTGCCAGTCCCTCTTTCCGGCCCTGCCGACCCCTCTCCAGCTCTTCCCCACTGCCTGCAGTGTAAGCATCAACCACACGGTTACCTGCCCTTTCTCCTTTACCTCTCTCAGTTAATGGTTCTCTGATCCTGTGTTTCTACCTCAGAAATCACTGGGCTCTGGACCGTGGCCTCTTTCCACATGAACGTTGTGGGGGCCCCAGCCCTCATGTCTCTCACTTGTGCCTCCTCAGTCCCACACCCAGTGTGACTGCCCCCCTCCAAAGTGGCCCCAGAGTTGTCTTCCCTGAAAAATCTAATCAAGCTCTGCTTCTGAGCCAATCATGAAAACATTATTGGTAGTCCGTTAAAATAAAAACTCTTCCAGATGGAAACAAACAAACAAACAAACACAACAAAAAACAAAACACCTCACAGCCTAGTTCCAGTTCCCTTCATCACCCACCCACCTATTCCATCCTATCCTCCATGACAGTTAGGATCGGGCTCCTTTGCCAGGAAGAGAGACCCAATTTAAATGGCTTTAAAAAGACAGCTATTTCTCTCACATATAAATGCCCCCAAAGCAGGTGACCCTGGGCTGGTAGAGCAACTCTGCCCTATAAAGTCCTCTGTTTCCTTCATATTTGATGTCCTGCAGCCCAAAGGTTTGATTCCAAGCCTCATGATCCAAATGGCGGCAATAACCCCAGCCTTGATGTCTGCCTTCTATGCAGTGGGGTGGTTGGGAAGCCCTTGTTTTGGAGAGAAGGGGTTGTTTTCCTGACAGTAACATCAGAACCACTTTTTGGGATATGAACGGGCACACACGGAGCTAGGCAACAGGATGAGAAAATAAATAAGAGGTGCGCTGGGTGGCTCAGTAGTTAAGCGCCTGCCTTCAGCTCGGGTCCTGGGATTGAGCCCCACATCAGGCTCCCTGCTCCAAGGGAGACCTGCTTCTCCCTTTCTCACTCCCCTTGCTTGTGTTCCCTCTCTCACTGTGTCTCTGTCTGTCAAATAAATAAATAAAATCTTTAAAAATAAATAAATAAATAAATAAATAAATAAATAAATAAATAAATAAATAAAATAACAGGCTCTCTGCTCATAAGAGATCTCAGCTTATTGACACAGAATTTGATAATTTGCAGAACAGCAGGGCAAGCCCTGAAGACTCATCAGAGGGGAAGTCACTCACGTTGAAGCAATGTGGAGTACTAGTTCTATGATCTCAGGCACCTTACTTAAGTTCTTTGTGCCTGAGCTTTTGACATGTGCAAAATGATAACAACAGCACTCACATTATGGACGTGCCATGGCCATGATACCAAGCTCTTGTCAGAAGAGTACAAGTGGAAGTGTGTGTGTGGCAGCTTCTAGTAGCCTGCTTTAGGTTTCCGTCTGCTTTTCCCTGGATCCCAGACCCCTTCTCCTCCTGTGCATGTCATCCCTCTGGCCCCACTCCTGGCCGAATGCTGGTCCCCAAAGATAACCAGGTCCTACCCTCGGAACCTGTAAATATGACCTTACATATTCAACAAAGCTTGGCAGGTGTGATTAAGTGAAGGATCTGGAGATACAGAGATTCGTTTGGATTCTCCAGATGGGCGCAACACAATCACAAGGCTCCTTGTTGAAGGGAGACAAGTAAGTCAGAAAAGAAAGAAGGAGACTTGGTGACTGAACAGGAGGTTGGGTGAGGTGAAAAAGGGGTCATGAGACAGAATGCAGCCACCAGCGCTGAAGAGTCTGGGAAATGATTTTCCCCTCGAGCCTCCAGAAGAAACCAGCCCTACTGACACAGCGACTTTAGCC
Source organism: Mirounga leonina (assembly GCF_011800145.1). Classification (NCBI taxonomy): domain Eukaryota; kingdom Metazoa; phylum Chordata; class Mammalia; order Carnivora; family Phocidae; genus Mirounga; species Mirounga leonina. The sequence goes on along the minus strand of NW_023270865.1, from coordinate 6,272,871 downwards.
CACTGAAGCTGATCTTCGACTTCCGGCCTCCTCACTGTGATGTGTGTTGTTTTAAGCCACTAAGTTCCGGTAATTGATTCCAGCAGCCGTGGACATACCGATATGCACACTTTGTCAAGGCTTGGTGCATTCAGGAAATAGATACGCTTGTGAGGAAATGTATCAAACCCAAGAGTCTTGGCAAAAGCTGTCCTCACTCGTCCTTCTGCCATGAGCTCCAGAGCACCGATGGTGGTGACCAGGTGCTTTGGATCAGAAGTGACCGAGACGTGGTTTCCTTGGACAGACACACGTCACATCCTGTCAGAAAACATGAATAAAGTGCACAAGCAAGCACCACAACGAGGAAGCAAAAGTAGCCTCATGAAGAAAAACTGTGCAGAGTGGGAGCACAGGCATGTCTGTCCAGAATAGTAAGGGAGTCACTCCAAGAAGTGACCTAGGACTCGGCCTGTGAGGTAGGGGATCAGAGCCTTTGTTTGCATGAAATGAAAATCTCCTCTGGCTAACAAATCTGACAAACAGAAGGTGAGCTATGGAAGTGGGTGAGGCAGCCGGGAGGCGGCCAGCAGCTGGGCCCAGTCATCAGCAGTGAAAGGGAAATCAACAGCATCACGTCGGGCCACTGCCATTGGGATGATTCACCTCTGGGAAACATGGTTTGTCCCTGGTGCCACCTGCTGAACAGACACCTGGGAGAGTCCCCAAGTCTGCCTTGGGCCCCACATCACCTGTTGCCAGGGCAGCGGCCTCACCATGATCGCTCATCACCCAAATGGCAAATAGCTGAGCATTCCCAAAACCAGAATTAGGATATTAATTCCCTGAAAAATGGAAATGCATGTTGGACATAGAAAAATGGCAGTTTCCCACTTGCGATGGGAAGGATTTTTCCATAGTCATGGTGGATATTATTCTAGGAACCAAGACAAAGGAACAGATGGACAATGACAGGTGATAGGAAGGGGATGGTGAGACCAAGTGGCCTGGAGCATGATGGGAGGTAAGGCTGAAATTGCGTATTGGAGCCAAAGTGTGGAAAAGAATGTCAGTGCCAGAAAAGAAGATTCCATTTAATCTTGTAGACATGGGAGGCCATTTAAGGTATTTGATAATCTTTGCTCTTGAGTTATTTTGGTAGATTTTTGCAGTATCATGTGAAGGCAGGAAGGATGGGTGAGAGTGATCTCTGAAGATGACTATATCTCAGAAAGAGGTAATGAAGTCCTACTGTGGAAATGAAGGCACTCAAAAAAATTTCCTCACTAAGGAGGAAAGTAAAAGTTTTCTCCTCCCAAGTGATGTATCTAAACTGTTGCCCCATTTCAGGGCTGGACAATCCAGCCAGCTGGGCTTTGCACACCTGGAACTGAGCCTCCAGCAGCTTTCCCTGGGCATGCCAAGCTGGGTAGGTGGATAGAGATGCAGGGCCTTATTACATGAGACCTCATACATACTATATCAGGGTTTCTTCCACAAGCATTAAAGGAAACCAGAAAATACTGGAGCCAGACAAAATCACCAAACATCCTTCAGGAGAAGGATTGTATTCTCTAAGGGTGATGGATCAGGAGGTACCAACAGGAGGAGAGATGCTTGTTAGAGGCAGGGCAGTGGCAGAAAAGGGAAATCATGAGACATATTTAACTGAACAGTTTTGCTAATCCAGTTACCATTATCATTCACACCATCGTGGTGTATCTCACCATTCTCCAGAGCATGCTTCCTTCCAGAGGTCTCTGTAAAACACATTGTAGAAATAGCGGACACCAGGCTCTCCCACTCCCTCCTGCCTGGGCGGCCTCCAACCACAGAGGCCAGGGAGCCTCACATCCCACCCTAGTCACGAGCAGAATCTCTTACTGCCCAACCAGGCTGCTTCCTGCCACGCATGTTCTTGTGAGAAATGATGCTTAGCATCAGCGACAGCCATCTTGGAACCCTAACAGGGAAGAGAATCCTGGAGACGCTGACCACCAGTGACAGTCCTGGCAGGGTGGAAGAATTAATACCATAGGGACCACATGCCTTCAGCTTCCAGTGAGGTAAACAATGTATCCTTAGGATCAAGGCACTGTTTGTTATGTTCCATGTTACCTGCAGCTGACTGCATCCTAAGTGTTACAGTCCCAGTGGAAGAGTATTCAAAATGCATTGTTTCAACACTTGACTCTGAACTGGCCCTCCAGCCTCTGGAGGCTGTAAAGGATTATCCCTGAAACAGTAAAGGATTATCATTGACTGTGTCCTCTGCACCATTACTTCCAAGAGAAAGGGAGATCATTTATAGGATTAATACATGAGTATTATACTTTAATTTCTGACATCTCAATCAAAATCCTCTTCTCCTTCTTGATTTCACAGAGTTACTCCAATAAAGTCTCATTTTTAAAAAGCCAACACACATTTATCAATGGCTGGTTATTTATCAACCCATTATTCTTCCATTTCTAAAAAGCATGATAAGCAATATGCTCAGTAGTAGTTATATTGTCCTGCAGATTTTTTTTTAATTCTTGAAATGAATTAATGAATTTGCTCAGAGTTGACACGACCAAGATGATCTATTTTAAACAATCAGAAATAAGTAGTTATAATAAGGCTTTGGGAAGAATGGGGGTTTTTATTTTTATTTTTTAATTATTCACAAACCCCTATGTCTCTAAGTCATTTCAGACTATTCGTTAAAGGGAAGTTTAATGATAAGAGGTGAAAAATTTTAAAACATGACATTGAGATAAATGAATCTTGTTTAGTACAACGTGGTTTTGTAGCTCAAGTGTGAATTTACTGTGAATTCTATTGATCCAATATCCTATAAATCAATATACAAGCTCTTAGCTTCTAGGACTTTGAAATTTTCTTTTAGGTCTTGGCATAAGTAAATTATAATTCAAGAACTCCACCTGCCAGTTTTGTTTTCTTTTTTTAGAAAAAACAAACAAACAAACAAACAAACTTGGTTCTACAGGCCAAAAATGATAAATAGTAGAGTTTGAGATCAAATTTGCTAACTGGTCTCTCAAAATTGCAATATTTCTGTTCCCAGAACATCGTATTCAGAAAAAGTAGAACACTATTTTACTCTTTCTCTCTTGCTTTAGATGTTATATTAAAAAAACCCCAAACTCATTCAAGTGGGCAGCTGGGGGGCTGGACATCAGTCCATGTTCCTACACCTGAGTGGGGTCGGCCAGCAGATATTGCCCAGAAAAAGCCCTGGTGTTGCCAGGAAGCACAGTCAGACTCAAAGACCTCCTCTGAGTCATGTGACTGAAGGGTAGCTCGTTGCACTGTTAAGCAGTGGTTGTGAACGTGGACTTGAGGAGAATCAGAAGAACCTCAGATGAAATGAGTGACGTTGCCCAATTATGACTCAGGCTTAGAATAGGCTTTTTCAAAAAGGCAAAAGAAAAAATTAATTGTCTTCTCAAATATACAAAAAGCAACTTTCTTACATCTCATTTAAACAAAAAGGAGAAAGAAGAAATTCATGTTCATTAGTGTTTACAATATTTCAGTGCACATCCTTAGAGCATATATGTGTATATATATATATATATATATATATATATATATATATAGACTTTGCACTAGTATTAGCTGTGAGGATTAAATTGTACATATGTATGTAATATACACACATAGGATCATTTTTTAAAGATTTTATTTATTTATTTGACAGAGACATAGGGAGAGAGGGACCACAAGCAGGGGGGAGTGGGAGAGGGAGAAGCAGGCTCCCTGCTCAGCGGGAAGCCCGATGCGGGGCTCGATCCCAGGACCCCGGGACCATGACCTGAGCTGAAGGCAGACGCTTAATGACTGAGCCACCCAGGCGCCCCATACACACATAGTATCTTAAAAACTTAAAAGATTGTATTATCGCTTTCATCATCAACTGTAAACAAGGCATATTACTAAAGTTAATACGCTTATTCACAAAACGTCTATAAAACAGACCATCATCTGGACATAGGCGTCTGAATGTCACGTCATGCTCTTCTGGTCTGGCTTTGCCTACTTCCGACTGACCACCAGCCCTCATGCAACCCCCATTCCCTCAAAGGAGGCCTCCTTGCTATTTGCTGAATGTGGCAAATTCCTTCTCTGTGGAATGCCTTGCTCCTGCCTTTCCACATCTGCTCCCCTCTGCTTGACAAGTGCTCTCTCTCCCATCATCTGCTTTTTCTCCCTGACCCTGTGCACTGACCCACATACCCTTCCTTTGGGCCCTCACACTACTAGGCTCCTCTCTGCTTCTGATGATCAAGGTCATCAATCCATACACCATCTCTGTATCCTCACCCCCTGGACGAGTGCGGGACATGGGACCTATGTTCCTAGCTGACTTGTGGAGCGGACAAATGATTTCACAACTATTGATTCAGGGGCATGTTGCTCTTCAAATATAATGGGGTTTCCATCACACTAGCCCTGGCCCTTGGAAGAAAAAAAGACAGGGCTATCAGATCAGAACATTATTCTCCCATCTTTTCCTTAGAGCAGAACACAATCAAGACCCTGGCAACAAAACTAATTGTGAACTTGTTATCACAGGGTCTAAATGAAACCTCATCATTTTATCAGAAATAATCCCCGATAAATTTGTTCCAAAGTGAAATCACAACACTAAATCAGGGCTTCATTAAGGACAGACTTGTATGCAACATTGCCAAGAAGTTAGTTTTGAGCTGGAACGGGCATGTCACCGTTTTCCTATTATTCGTAAGGCATTGGAGCTCTTGATAATATCTCTCAGAAGTTTGAGTGCAGAGTCACTCAGATTTCAGACAGCATTCAGACTTTTTCTATTGAGATTCTATGGGAAAATCAGAACCAGATGGTTCTGTAAAGGTAGGAGAGTTCCAAATAGACTTCTTCTTCTAATAGTATGTACACTAGGATTTATTATGACTCTGGTGTTTTGAAAGCCAAATGATAGATAATTGGATTCTCTGGATAAAGTATTTCTTCCTCACTGACTACACATCTCAGAACAACCCTCATCTGTGAATTGATGATATGTGAAACTTAAACCTAAGAGAAACAGATGATTTTTATTTAGTATTTTAATAGTGTACATTAGTGGCTAGTGCCAGACATGTTCCAGAAACTTCCATCTCTGGAAGATGGGGCTCACCATGGAGTGAGTAGTTTTTCTTTAAGTAGTTTCCATCTGACAGTCTCAGAGTGGTTAGCATCTGCTTTAATAATTGAGCCTGACTTAAAATGTTTCAAAGCAGATACAAGTTCTTTAAAACTGGATCCAAAAGAGGAGCTATCAAACTATTGACCTCTGTGAGAAGAAACAGAAAGAAAACAAATCTATTTGGTACAGAATAAAGGAAAATAGTTTCTCACTGGGCTTAATGACTTTGCTTGCTTTTCCAAGACTTCCTAAAATAATGACTTGTAAGATTTTTTTTCCCCTTCCATTCTCGGTGAGACAGACCCCTGGCTGACGCACCCTAACACACCCAGGTTATCTAGCAGGGGACATTGTTATTTCCTCTCCAAGATCAGTAATCACCCTTATCCTCAAGGCGCACACAGAATACTTCTGTTGGGATTTCCCATGAAACAGAAAAGGGGATACATTTGCCAAAATAACTATTGAGGAAAAAAAAAAAAAAACACTCAAGCCTCTCTGTTTTGTCTTTTTTATTATTATCACTGTCATTGAGGACAAATGGGAATATTGTGTTGCATGGAAGAAAAAGGTTAACAAATTAAAAAAAAAAAACAGGTACATAAAATCACATGAATTTAACTCATTCTTTGTGGTGCTGGGCAGCTGTGCTCCGTTTTGGTGTTCCAGAAATGGAGAGAAAGAGCGAATCTTGCCACCAGTGTCCAGTAGAGATCAGGATAAGTCATGGCCACATGTGCATATTTTCCAGGTGGGATACACAATTTTCCTTATTGTCACTGTCTTCATCCCTGTCATATGAGCATGAGGGATAATAAAGGTTATCACTCCAGGATTATAGGGACCCAGTACTGGAGCTCCTGCCTTCCTTATTCCTCATGTTTGTTGCAAGGTATTTCTTTCTTTACTCCTTTCTTTCTTTCCTTCCTTCCTCCCTCCCTCCCCCCCTTTATTTCTTTCTTAAAAAAGATTTATTTATTTGTTTTAGAGAGAGAAAGCAGGGGAGGGGGAGAGGGAGAGAGAATCTTAAGCAGACTCCCCTGCTGAGCTTGGAGCCCAACACGGGGCTTGATCTCACAACCCTGAGATCAGGACCTGAGCTGAAACCAAGAGACAGATGCTTAATCAATTGTGCCACCCAGGCGCCCCTCTCGCAGGTTATTTCTGTGTGACTGTGTAATTTTATGTGAGGGGTAGGGCGAGCGTCATGGGGTGAGTATTACTGCTAATGTCAGGAAAACATAATGAAACACAAAATCTCCTCCCAACCCATACGAAAACCCCCTCCATAAAGGTCGTAGAATAAAAAGTTTTATTATTGAATTAGCATTAAACCAGAATGTGGGGGCGCCTGGGTGGCTCAGTTGGTTAAGCGACTGCCTTCGGCTCAGGTCATGATCCTGGAGTCCCGGGATCGAGTCCCGCATCGGGCTCCCTGCTCGGCAGGGAGTCTGCTTCTCCCTCTGACCCTCCCCCCTCTCATGTGCTCTCTCTCTCATTCTCTCTGTCAAATAAATAAATAAAATCTTTAAAAAAACAAAAAAAACCAGAATGTGGTGTACATTACAGGCAATCTGCTAAGAGATTGCAAAGAAAGAATCTTACCTGTTTACGTCACCAAGCAGATACAACCAATTACATACTTGTTCTCAAGATAAACAGTAACTAGTCCTCAAATGGACAGCACTATTTGTCACACATAGTTCATCCTAAATACACTTGGTAATGGGGGTGACCATCTATGTTAGTTAATTGGTTTTATCCAGAGGAAAAATAAATTTCTCATTTCTTCAGGACAGGAGGCAGTTTTGTAACTTGGGGTCAGTTGTCCACCAGTTATGTTCCTACCCTAGCTCTGAAACTGGGAGGTAGGCACCTAACTTCCTAAATGATTGCAATCCAAGAAGTGGCTCCCAAGTCCTTGAGAATGACAGCCCAGGTGGGAAAGCTGCTTAAGAAACTTATTCAGCTCTTAAAAAGCTTTACATACATTTCAAAGAGACAGAGAAAGGACTAGCAGTTCCATGTTTTCTTAAGTAAATGATCTGAGAAAAGAGGGGAGATGTCCCTTTCCATATTTCCAACAAGGAGAATTAAACTTCTTAATTTTCATTTGTATCACCCTTACCTTGAGGACAGGGTAGGGACAACACTTCAACAAAGATATTACAAGGATGTTTAAAAGTTAAATTGGAATTAAATTTTTTTATGTAACCTATTTAACATACAACGTTTGCTCTTGTAGAAGTTTCAAAAATAAATAGCCTATAATTTACTTGTTTCCAGAATCTAAAAATAATGACAATGGAGAGTACCAGAGTAAAGTAGCACCTAAATGGTCTCATGCCATTTTTGTTGGGGCCATTCTTGGAACCAGCCATTTATACAATGACCGATAAAATATTATACTATAAAAAGCATTTAAAAGAACACTTAAACCATTCTTCTGTTAAGCAGATACAGAAGCTAGCTATAATTCAAGCTCAAAACCATGAAGCAGAATTCAGTTAGGGTTAGGGTCAAGGTTAGATAAACTTCCAAGGTTAGGTGATCCATGAAAGTGTCTGAATAACAGAGAACTCCGTGAGTTCCATGCCCGCTCTTCAGTTTCTATTGTGAGTACTTATTCCCTCCTGGCCTTTTGAAATGAACCACTGGAAAGTTTGATTAATTATTCAGAAAGTCAGAAATACCCTTTGCCTGTTATCTTTAGGAAATGCAAATTACAGATTCAGAAAAAGTAAATGGTGACTTGAAATAAAGTATAGAACAATGGTTACTGTTGATGGAAATTCCTTAAAAGTCAGGACATCCAGGAAGAATAGGGATGGGGAGGACTTTTTCTTTTAAAATTAAACTTTCTCACTGCTAAGGCCCTGATGGCACTTTTCCCCCCTTCATTTAAAGGAATAATTTCTTAATCAATAGTACTTGCATGAAAGCAGCTTTGAGCTTTCGGGAGAGAGCAGAACTGTTTCAAAGCAGGGCCTGCTGCTAGGAAATACAATATTGCCTCATTAAAATGAGAATCTCCAGCTGGGCAGGGGCGGTAGCCAAGGTCAAAAAGAAGAGTGAGCATTCATTAAAATTTTCTCACTAAATACCCACTTTTAAACCGTTCTCTTAAAAATCTTATCTAAATTGGAAAACTATGATTGTCTACTCTTGAAAAGCTAAAGGTCCACTTTATCTTGTCTGGGTCTGAAGTGAATGCCAAAACTTTTTTTCTCTCCCAAAGGTGGGGTGGGTGGGGGCTTTCAGAAATCATCAGGGAGGTCGTCTGAGGTTGCCGAGGGTCTGGGTGGAAACCTCTGGAGTGCAATTGATATGTCATAACAAAGTTTTTTGTCTTTTTGAATTTCAAATCTCAGTATAGGTAATTAAGAACGTTTCATGGAATAGAATTCATGTATTGTACCTTTTGTACTATTTATATTTACATTAACATGGTTTAGCCGTATATAGCAAAAGATATTTTTTCCAGAATTAAAGTGCATTTTAAAATATGATTCTTATGTATTCACTTCTATGCATACCAGCACAGATTAATTGGCCTTAACAAAACAAAATGTTTCCATGCTTAGGTGCCAGAATGAGTAATGAGCAGAATAGATAGCATGCACTCTATATCTGTTAATTCCACTGAACAGTGCACAAATACCATTCTCCCCCAAAATGCTTTGAAAATATTCATAACTATTTGTCAAAAACATACAAAATCTTAAAAATGCATCTATTCACTCAAAGCAATAGAAAAAGTTAGTGTTGAATTGGATTTTGTTTCCCAAGTTCTCTCATTTTCTGCCTTGTATCTTTGTAAAAATAAATCAGTGTTTTTAACGTCTTTACCACCAGAGGGTAGAACAGTGCCTGGCACATAGTAGCAGCTCAGTTAACGTCCCGGAACAGCCGAGGACGTGAAGATTTTGTGGAGTATCTTCGCTGGGTGTGCGTGCAGAGAATGTGAGCCTCCCAAAGGTTAGCTGTGGAGTTATCAGTCTTCTCAGTTGAAATATAATATAAAGATCAAATAAATATTGAATAAATGCAAGACTCCAATGCTGAGAGGCCCAATATGGAGTATTCGACGTTTCTAGTCTTCCTTCTGTAACTATTGTGTCACTCATTAGTCTTTCTTCCTACTGGAGAATAGTGAAGGAAAAAAAAAGAAAATTCTAATGATTTTTTTCTACCTTTAGGGCTTTGATAAAGTGTTTTGTTTTGTTTTTTTTTTCAGTCACTGTAACCATAGAAGAGAACACGACAGAGGTGGTTTTATTTACCCCTTCTCAGGTTACTTTCCCTATTTATAATTTTGCTTTCTATTTATTTGCCATAATAGGTAGTAAATTTATAAGGATGAGATTGATAAGGTTTGTGGGGTGCAGTGAAAAATCTCTTCTACTCTTGCCTCTCAGTCTTCATGTTCCTTTCCCTGAAGACAACCCATGATATTGGTTTCACATACCTTTCAAAGATGTCCTCGAATGATTTGTGGAAGGAGGTGGGCGTGATGGTAACAGAACTCTTGAGTCACTGAGTGAGGCAGCATCATCTTGAGGAAAAGCTGGCCATTGAGTTAGTGGTGCTGGAAGAAAGGCTAGGGATTCATTTCCCAAGCGAGAACATTGAAACCTGCAGAGTCGAAAAAGCAGTCCTGTCCAAGGTCGCAGAAAAGTGTGAGCATTTACGAGCCAGGATTCGAATATAGGTCATGGGATTCCAAGTGTGGGGCTCTCTCTTACCACTGCATCAAACTGAATTAAGTTGTTTTAAAGTTACCCAAATCTTAAACTTAATCACTATCAATGCCTCTATCATTTGCCATGACACTGAGTTATTAAGGTCGCTTAGGTAAAGGGAATGGAATTGAGTCTTTAACTTAAATGTGGCAATTTACTGGATAAGAAGATTCTGTGACTGCACATCCATACCTATCTGCCCTAAATGAATTTATTGTTGGCTCAAACATCTCTACGAAGTCAGCAGAGAGGACGACAAAGTTGCATTCTTGCAACTTTGGATAAAAAAGACACTAGTTTATGAGGTGGGCCAGTTCTATGTCTATAGGTCCACTTAAACATGATAGTAAGGATGGTCGTGATGATAAAAAATATCCCCCTAAAATGCAAACATGGGTAAGAAAGAAATATTTTTTAAAAAGACTTTTTTTTTTTTTTTAGAATGAAAACAAGCTGAGCTGTCACAAAGCTGAATAAGACCATAACTGGCAAAAATTAAAGAAATTTGAAGAAAATGATCTGGCCTTAAGGAAATTTAAAAAAAGAAGAAGAAGAAGAAGAAATCTTTGCTCAGAAGATAATCCACATGAAAACAAAACGCTGATATTTTATCCCTGGATGTAACCCTCTGGAACACACCAGCACCAACAAGGCGGATTTCCTGGGAAGGATGCCTTTTCCTGTGCCTCATGTTCCATAGAAAGACCTGGAAAGCTGTGTTTGCCCAGGCCTCCCTCCTGCTACCACCGTGCTCCATGTAAGTTTGGCATCCTCAATACACTGATCCTTCGGGGCTGTTTCCCTCTGTCTACCCTAAGATGGTGCAGATAAGTACTGATTCCGCCAAAATACTGTCCTCCCAAACCAAAATCTTTCCTAAGTGTGTCTGGTTCGCATCAGTCTAAAATACATCCTTAACAGACACGCCAGCCATCCCTGAGATCCACCGCGCAGGCATGAACGCTGAAAGAAAAAAAGCCAAAGAGAGGAGATGCCTTTTAGTCACTGCTACCTGGCTGGAGTCCTGTCTGATGGTGAGAAGAAATAGCCAAATCTCAAAGAGTTTTCATTCTAGATGCATCCTAGGGTGTTTGTGAGGACGAAGGGAGATACTTCACAAAAACCGTTTCACGGAGGGCCTAGAATTTTAAGCAACATTTGTGGATGTGCATTTTCTTTCTGGCATCGGTTTCATACTCCGAATAAAAAGCAGAGAGTGTTCAAATCATGCCTCAGACAGGAAGACGAATTTTTCCAGGAGCTCTGGCAGTGGGCAAACCAGCATCCGGCCGTCACAGATGCCCTGGAATTGGCAGTGCGCTTGATGAGAATGGTGTGCAATAGCCAGTGGAAGCAAAAATGATAGAGAATATGGAGTATAGAGTATATATCAGAGTATGATAGCAATAATATATGCAGCGTTCAGAAGTCTCTGTAATTGTGAATATCACCTGATGCTAGGAAGCACACAGTACAGCAGAGTATTTCTAGAACGCTCTGCCTAAGGTCTTGACAAGACTCACTCTCTGACTCCAATCTTCGCTCAAAGGGCATCTGCTCAGACAAGTCTTTCCTGACAATCCTATTTAAAATAAACTCCAATCATCATCCCCAGACTCTCTCTCTCTCATCCATTTTTATATTATACACATAAGTTGTTTACTTGTTAACACATGTTTTTCTCTCTGACTAAAACGTAAATTTGCAGGAAGATGGGGACTTTGTGTTCTTAATCTCTCCTCTCTTTCCGATGCATGTGCGTGGCAGGCAGCGTCTTCATGGGTGTGCCTGTTGCTTGAGTAAATGAATGAATGGAAAAAGTCACGGTTACTAGTGCAGTCCCTGAAATTAAACTAGATTTATATCCAGTCTCTGCCATTTACTCTGCCATTATAACCCAGGGCAGTGGGATAAGATTATTGCCAATCTCAAAGAGTTGCTTTGGAGAGGAGTTAATCCATGAAATGTCTTTTTTTTTTTTTTTTAAGATTTTATTTATTTATTTGCGAGAGAATGAGAGACAGAGAGCATGAGAGGGAGGAAGGTCAGAGGGAGAAGCAGACTCCCTGCCGAGCAGGGAGCCCGATGCGGGACTCGATCCCGGGACTCCAGGATCATGACCTGAGCCGAAGGCAGTCGCTTAACCAACTGAGCCACCCGGGTGCCCCATGAAACGTCTTTAACACAGTGCCTGGTACATGATAAATGTTCAGCAAATGATAGTTACTACGTCATAGGCAAGAACTGGGTCAAACATCCACTTATAAATCACTCATCGGCATAGCTGAAGTGCTAAAACTGACCCATTTTGTGAGGATTGTTTCAGTTACTCTCCAACTGCATTTATCAGATAGGTGTTATTATGCCCACTTTACAGATGAGGAGTCTAAAACCAGGCCAGTTTGGTAGCTTGATCACAGTTAAACGTCTCATAAATGGCACATTCTGGGACCCGTAGTCTGACTCAGATTCTGACTGAATAGCACTGTTTCTGAATTAGGGATTAGTTTCTCTAAATAACCAGTGATCTTTCTAGGCTTTAGGGTGTGGGGTTCCAAGTCCCTGGTGTCCTGTCCTGGTGCTTAGAATTCAGCGCGGACTCGGCTTATTTTTCAGATACAGACCCTTATTTCATAAACACTGATCTTTTTTGTTGAGTGAGGCGAGTTCTCAATTCAGAATCTTTTCCAGTATTTAACCATATTGTATTCCTTTTTTCTTTTTTTTTTCAGGTACCGTTCAGGGGAATATTAGAACAGCATGATTTTGACAACGTTGTAGAGGAATCTTCCCAGTTTATCTGGTCCTGCCACGTGCCCACCTCTGGCTGCTCTGAAAAATCAACCTACGAATCATGTTCGCAGAAAACAGCTCCTCCCGTGGTTCTTTGCTCTACACCCAACATCTTTCAGGCTCAAATTTTTCATACCTGCTGTTAAAAGATCGAGGGCAGAAAATGGAATGGAGCTCACCTAGGAGGTGTGTTACTGTTTTGGCAAGTACACTACTGGGATAGAGCGAAGCAGAGAAGGAACACAGATGAATAGGTGTTTTACAGTAGACTTTAAAAAGATCATTTCATCAGAGGAACTGCCTGATATTCTGCAGCGGAAGTTTTGCTATAAATTTTGGAAAGGGAAGAAAAAGGCATTCTAGAGAATAACATCTTTAGTGTTTATAATCTCATTTTGAATCCTAAAAACTTGAATACTGGTGGGGTGACTGCTTTGTAAGCCCTGACTCTGTTCTTGTGGATCCCTAAAGTGACTTGTCAGTAAGCCTGATGGCAGAATGCCGAAACTGGCTTAAAAGAATTCATGGAGAAAGTGTGATTAAACTCCCAAAGTCCCGCTAGTGCAGCTCTGGGAATGCAAAGTGAAAAATTGGAAGAATTTATCACCAATGGCATTGTGTCGTTTTATAGACTTTTCTGGGTGGAGAAAGTGGATATACAGTGAACTTTTTAAAATAAGATGAGGAACATCTCTCAGTTGATAGTTTCTAACCTGAGGCCGACATTTAATAAGCCAAAGTGCAGTGGGCTGGTGCTTCTCGATCAGAGACGACCTCTGATAATAAACGTGTGTAACGGTGCTATAAAACACATCCCTTATTTTTTCTAATGAAGAGCAAGATAAAGTTTCAGAGATGTTCAGATACTTGGGCACAATCATTTTCTTAAAGAAGTCTTACCAAACAAAAACTTTCACCCAGCCAGGTTTCTGAGTGAATCAGTACAATTAGAAAAACTTACTTGCTACTTGCTTAAATTACTTGCTACCAAGACCCATACTTTGTTTAGAAAACTAGAAAATATGCCATTCCCTCATTTTGATTGTTTTCTGCCCAGAATACTATTGAAATTCCTGAATTCATATTTGCTGATCAAATGTCATCTATTTGACTTTATGGTAAACATACTATTTTCCTCATTAGTTTCAAGGTAGGCTGGATATAACTTCTAAGACCAGAGAAACATTTGAAATTTTGATGTTTTAGAGTCTAGGAAGCCTTTACGTGAGCAGTGTTTTGCCTCTTTTCCGTAATGATCTAAAGAAGAGGTCATGAAGAGGTGGAGTACTTGAATGATTAAGACAAAGTTTAAGAAAGATAAACCCTTTCATGGAAAAGGAAGCTGACAGTTTCTGGAAGTACAGGCTCTTCACTGACCTGGCTGAACAGTTGTAATATTCTTTTAGGGATGAAGATGGGTGGTGATAGTAATCACAGTAACAGATGTTAGAATCTCTGATGAAAGAGACAATGTTGCTTTGTTGTCTTTGAGAGAATTAGTTTATTTTTTCGTATCAATTCAAGTCCACCTAAATATGTCAGGTGGCTGGATCTCAGTTAAAGGGACTATATAGTGAGAAATAAACATAGACTATAATAATTTTGAGGTTTTATATAAATATAAATTTATTGGGGCACCTGAGTGGCTCATTGGGTTAAGCGTCTGCCTTCGGCTCAGGTCATGATCCCAGGGTCCTGGGATTGAGCCCTGCGTCGGGCTCCCTGCTCGGCAGGAAGCCTGCTTCTCTCTCTCCCACTCCCCCTGCTTGTGTTCCTTCTCTTGCTGTGCCTCTCTCTGTCAAATAAATAAATAAAATCTTAAAAAAAAAAATTTAAAAGAAAATAAAAAAAATAAAAACACGCTCAGATCCCTTTATCCTTAAGCAATGAAGCAAAGAAAGAGAAACAAGCTGACAGCAACTCACCTGTCTTCTTGCTTTGGTGAGGCCAGTAAATAAAAACTCACTCTCTTCATGAATTTTCACCCAGTTCTGACCAAGATTCAGACCAATTTCAACCAAGATACAGGAGTCTGACAGATGAAGATCAAATACGTTTTGCTTGTGTTGTGTTGACAGATGAAGATCAAATACGTTTTGCTTGTGTTTGGAGACAGATGGTCCATGGAATGGTGTGAGAAATGGTACGACCTTCACATTTTCTGTGTATTCCCTCCTGGTGAGAGAATAAATATTTTCTCTTTTCTGTAAAAACCTCAGAAGAAGGGAATGAGTACTCTCCTCCATCACTCATCTGCTGTTCACACCCAAGTTTCTTGAGTCCAATTAATCTTACTACTTTTAACAACTTCTGAATGTCCCAGTGGCTGCCCATCCACTTTTTTGGCTTGTGACCTCCATCCCTTGACTGAAGCAATCCTCCCTATGCCAATGATGTTGAATTGCTAAACTCAAGGAATGATTTTTCAGCCCTTATTGTTGTTGGAAAGCTTTGACATCATTGACTGCTCTTTGTGCCTTGAAGTTTTTTTTTTTTCTTTTTAGAGAGGTTTTATTTATTTGAGAGAGAGACAGAGACAGAGACAGAGCATGAGCAGGGGGGAGAAGGCAGAGGGAGAGGGAGAAGCAGACTCCCCATGGAGCAGGGAGCCCAACACGGGGCTGGATCCCAGACCTTGGGATCATGACCTGAGCTGAAGGCAGATGCTTAACCGACTGAGCCACCCACGTGCTCCTAGAAATACTATTTTTCTTTAATGAATGAATGAACAACAGTTTATGAACTCCTTGAGGTTCAGGGTGACATTTTATTCATTTGAATGCCCAGCATCTTACTCATAGCCTAAAACATAGTTCAGACTCAATCAATAACTTGTGGATGAATAAGAGAGAAATAAACCTTCTTGAGATTTAGCAGAAATATTAAAAATGTTAAACAAGAAGGGGAAAAATTCTCCATTACTTATGACCAAGAAGAAAACAATAGGTTGATCTATTTTAAACAAATCGGAGGGCAAGGGGGCAAGAATGGACAGATCTTACTTTTTCCATCTCTTGTACCTGTATTTTCAGCTGCTTTGTTAATCATCTATTTGGGCAGTGGAATCATCTAGATATATCAGTGAGGGAAATAGGAACACAAGTGATGTGTTTAGTGATAAATCTGAGTCTCAAAATCAGATCTGTTCTTTTTGCCAAAATCGCTCTTAAAATTAAATGTATGATGGGCATGAAGGAGGGCACATGATGTAATGAGCACTGGATATTATATGCAACTGATGAATTACTGAACTCCACCTCTGAAACTAATGATGTAGTATATGTTGGTTAATTGAATTTAGATAAAAAAAGAGAAAAAGAGAAAAAAAAATCAAAGGTATATGCTAAGGGACATGCCTAAACTAATCCAATGCCTTACAATCTTAATGGGTTAATAACCCTCTTTACATGATTCTGTAATGCATGATTACTAAAAAGAAGTAAATGCGTAATGTATAATACCCAAAGTAGAGATGCCTCCAAGTAAGCAGAAGCAAGAATGGCTCTTCCAAATAAGAATTTAGGATTGAGCTCCTGAGCTCCCAGTGAACTACCTGCCTGTCAGTGGATTGAAAAGTCAGTGGGAACTTAGAAAATCTGTTTCACAAGCTTCACTCTCTCAACATGGATCTCAGTTTGGCCTATGCTAAATGATTCCTAATTTTTCTTCCATTTGTGGAAAAACCATTATTATTCTGTCCACAGTAGTCACAATGAACTCCACTGTTTCCTTCCTTCTTAGGGTCATGACCTGATATTAAATGATCTTATATGAAATTCACTTACTTATTACTTATCTACAACACTTCTTATTTTAACAAAGTCATTTTATGAGCTATTATTTGTAATAAAGAAGATTCTTAGGCATACTTAATTGTCCTGGTTTGAAATGTTTTGAAGATGTGAGCTAAGCATGAAATAGACTCTATGGTTTAAAAATAACAATCATTAACTTTCTAGTAATTAAAGGTAATTTAGTTGGAGGAAGAAAATCCCATCTGTGCTTAACTCGAGAAATTGTTTCTGATTATTGTGAAGAGAGGGGCTTGGTGGAGCCTGGCGCCCCTCCCAGGGAGCCCACACACCTCTCAGCCATTCCGCCAGGCACCGTGGCCAGGCTGGGATGGCTGTTGGGGGGCTCTGTCCCGGGGCCAGTGAGAGTCCCTTTGGCAGAGTCCACACAACTCAGTACCCGACGGTGTGAGTTGTCTGTCCTAGGCTCCTCCTAGACCGGTGACATTTACTAACCCTGGAAATTTATAAATGGAAAGGGAAGATGGATGGAGAACAAGTGAAGCAAAGATAAATGCGGTTAGGGAATGAAGGATATTTGTGAAGGGAAGTCTCAGAATTCAACACAGAGATGAGGAAGGACTGGGTATGAGCAGGCTGGGCATGTATTTTATCATTGGAGAAATGCTTAAAAAGGGGTGTCTTTGTGAACAGTGGGCTCTCTTCAGAATCCGCAAGCACATTCGAAGCCCGCAGTTTAAGCCGGCTCGGCTAACGACGTGGACACAGCGCGTGTTGGAGAGTATCATCATGTGCGAACCTCGCCTTCCTACCTTTGGGGCCTGATTTGGCTTCACCAGAAGTCACTGGGCAGATTTTCTACATTGGGTAGGACAGATGCATTTCAGAAATCTTGTTGCCAGTCACATTTGGTGTCAGAGTGTCAGAGGTTAATTTAATGACATAGCCTCCCTGCCTTACTCACAATGTGCCAGGTAGAGGGAGACCCCATTTACACCTCATCTGCCGTCTTCCACACAGTTCTCCAGGTGGGAAGAGTTGTCCTCATTTGACAGATGAGCAAGCTGAGGCTTGGGGGGATGAGACATATACCTGTGCCCGACGGCGTGCTAGGCTTTCAACGGATTGAACTGCCGAGCTTCTCAAATTCTTCCCTCTCCACTTGCTCCTGGCATCCTCTTGTTTGGTCAAAATGTTTAACAGACACCAACATCACAGGCTTCCCTAGTCTCTCTCCCCATACACCAGGTTAGTATTACAAGGCTGACCCATGCCAAATTTTGCCATTGAAAAGGGACATGTGGGAATTGGAAAAGTTCAGTCTTAATCTTTGATTGCTAAAGGCTTGCCCAAAAGATGAATGAAACCAGGATGATTAAACCCAAAACAGAAGATCTGGGGCAACTTAATAAAGTTTTTTATGTGTACATACGTGTGATAAAAGACACGCAGGGACCCATCTTTTTGGTGCTTTAAAAATACTGTCATAGTCTGTCTCTTTCGCTCATTCATCACTTGCTAAGTGCCTGAAAGTTGAGGAACCATGAAATCCCTTCCAGACTTTAGATGAAAGCTCTGTACTTGTGATGTTAAGTCATTCAAAACATTTGAGTTTACACTTGCAGATTCAAGTTAGAATGGTTTAAGGAACCCTTCCTGTTTATCAGCTGCCTTACTTCGGTCAGCAAAATATCTTGAGGGCAAAGGGGCAAGCTTGGGCACCTTCAGTTCAATCACAGGAAACTCTAGCTTAAACATGAAATCCACACAAATACCACAAAATAAGATAAACCTCGTTACACAAAGCTACAGTGTCTTTCATGGAAATGTACTATCATATCAGCTCAGCGAGATGGTTGAATGTTGATTGTCTGAAGATTCCTTCTGAGAAGAGTAAGTCCTGTTTACACATTTCATTCTTCTGGCATAATAATAACATCCTGTTTCCCTCTCAGAGTTGTCCCAGCTTGGATCGTCAATTATATTGTCACCCTATTTATAAAATGCTCAGGTCTGGGTGTTTTAGTAAATTTTCTCCAAATCATTACAATATATATATTTTTTCCAGTAAACACTATAAAACAATCAGTAAACACTGCATTTTGGGAAATTATCTCTGGGTGCTCCTACCTTCTCTTTGCCTTGGCCGACATCAACTCCTTAGTTTCCTGCAAGAGCTAGGAAATCAAGGCCCAGGCAATGAACTGGATTATTCTCTAGCTGAATGCTGGAGATAACATTTGATAGAAACCAAGTAATGTTGCTGTCCTATATATTCTTTCAGTTAAACTTTAGTTTTTCAAAAACTTCAGACCTTTTAACCTTATCGATATGTGTAAAATACTTAGAGAATCTTTGAATTCAACTTAATGTTTTCAAAATTATTTTTCTCAATCTTTCACTTTTAAATGTTTCCTGCACTTATGAGAGCTGCAGTTTCTGATCCTGCCAGTTAAGTTATAAACAGCGACAACCACAGTCACTTGTGATTTTGAAAATAAAATCAGGAAACACAGGTCATGCTAACTAGAGTGTTTTTGTGAAATATTCACAGAAGCGTGTTGTGAAGAAACTTCCACATGTAACCAGGCAGCCAATCCTGCTGGACTCTCTCCCACTCTCTTTGTGGTTATTCATTTTCTCAATGCCAAGTGTTTCTGTCAATTTTGGATCTTTTCAGAGTAATCTCAGAGACCTAGTTTTACATGACCATTTTGGAAACAAATTTGTAAAAACAAAATCCTTAATTTAGGTGTAATTCCTTTTCTGTACATGAAGTTTTACAGGAAACTGTGTAATTCATAAGTATATATCTTACCCAGCGCCTGGGACAAATGTTGCATCTCCATACGTTCATCCAGGCACACACAGCGCATGAAGTCATTATGCAGACTGACATAGTCTCGTGCCTATTCCCAGCCTTGCTTAGTTAGCACATCTATTCATGTGCAGCCATAAGAATTATGTACAAAATCCTTTCAGCTCTCGTTCACTTCCATTCATTGCAAATTAGGGGATGCCTGCTTTATGATTTCTTTCACTAAGTCAGAAGTGACACAAATTAGATTTGCGGCAAATTGCGTTTTAGCAAGAAACAGACTTTAAATATTTAAGTAAAGGAGGGGAAACAATTTGTATCCTCTCATCCTTTGTGGTGAGATTTAAGGCCCCTCACGGCCGTCTCCAACCAGACTGCCTCTGTAATTGCAGGCCAGCACAGATATTTGCCATCTGAATGCTCCGTGATGCCGTGGTAGGCTTCAACATGGTTCCTTTTCTTTGGTGTCTTTGAAAATGGATAAGAGGTTGGGGCACCTGGGTGGCTCAGTCACTGGGCGCCTGCCTTCGGCCCAGGTCATGATCCCAGGGTCCTGGGATCGAGCCCCGCATCAGGCTCCCTGCTCCTGCTTGTGTTCCATCTCCCGCTGTGTCTCTTTTTGTCAAATAAATAAATAAAAATCTTTAAAAAAAAAAAAGAAAGAAAATGGATAAGAGGCTGCTGGCTTAGTTTCAGGAAGCTCTGCTTTCCAAGAAATGGAGCTTTTCCATTCCAGCAGGAGGACACACAGGCCAGTCCATGTCTTGCAAGGCCACACTATGGGGCCGCACAGGTGTTCCCAAACATCATTTGGCTCCATGACTACAATGGCCCATATATACTAAAAGTAGGTTAGTAGGTTGACATGTGAGCATTTCTATCAAAAACACGCATTTCTTTTACAACATCATAAAAGAACTTTCTGGAGGTAGGCAAGATGAGGGAATTCTGGAGCCATTGGACGAGGCCTTTATGATGTGGGACAAACCTCCAGGAGAAATCCGAGCAGGAGGTGATTTTCTACGGTGGACAACAAACATGTGGCTGACACACAAAGTGCACATCACACTGAGGGCACGTGGCTGCTACTTCAAACGGAGCATCCAGAGCCAGGTCACGTGTTCTCCAACAACACTTGTATTTAACATGCATGCTTTCTGCATGCATTCCTGAGAGCCCTTGGAGCGTGAGATTCAGTTCCATGTGGATGTTTTTCTCCCTCTGCTATTTGTTCTACTATTGCTCAGCCAGTCCTTATAAGTACCTGTTCACCACACCACTATCATTCAGGGATTATCCGAGAAATTGCCACTGTAGAGAAATCTAAACTCTGTTCTTGAATATTGTTAGCACAATTGATGACCTCTGTGCTTATCATGCTTCTTTTTTTTGGCATATTTTAGATACAGGAGCTCTAGGTCAGATGGTGTGGTTTCTGACAATGGTGAATTCCAGTTCTGCATTCAGTCTTTAAGAGAGTGTTTGTAACTGTCTTACTCTAACATTACCAGCTCTTTTTTGCTGTGCAATGTATTTTAATCCTCTATTAATTATATGTCAATTGGTACAATTCAGTTTAACCTACCAGAGCATACGACCAATTCAATTGCCCCAGCAGACATTTAATTATCCCTGAAAATGTGTTCTCTGGGATATAGTTGTTATCTGTACCTTTCCAGTCATTCTGAATACTAAAGGTTGTTTTGCTATAATTATCCTAATTGCACTCTAAAATTCAGTCACTTGCTTATTAGAATGTCTTAGAAATAGAAAAAAAATGTAAAAATCTAATCTACTTGTTAGAATTTTAAAAAATAAATTTAAGGGACAACTGTGTTTATAAAGGCACGGATAGGTTCAGTATATATACCACCTAAGAAAATGTTATGCAAATAGCATTTGAGAAAAGGAAAAAAGAGAGAGAGAGAGCAGCTCCTAACATCTGGAAGCTGACCAGGTGTTCACAGCTAAGCTATGTTATTCTTCTATTGTACATAAACAACTTCATATAAAACTGGTTGACTCTGAGGCTATAGGAAAATGAAACAAAACAAAGCCATTTCATAATTTTGTCTAAGCACAGTCAAAAACAAGTCACTGTATGGACTGAAGGTTTGTGTGTCCCCCAAGTTCATATGCTGAAATCCTAGCCCCCAGTGTGATGGTACAAGGAGGTGGGTCTTTGGGAGGCAATTAGGTCGTGAGAGTGGAGTCCTCATGAATGGGATTCATGCCCTGGAAAAGACCCCTAGAACCTCTCTCAATCTCTTTCCACCATGTGAGGACACAAGCAGACGCTGGCAGCCTTACCAGATCCATCCCGGCACCATGATCTTGGCCTTCCTAGCCTCCAGAACTGAGAGAAATAAATTTCTATTGTTTATAAGCCAACCAGTCTGTGCTGAGACAGTCACCAGGTCACACACAGAATATCACAGAATACTCCCTCTCTCACTAAATGAGTGACTGTTACTTCTTTTTCTAATGATAGAATCACCCTAGCTTCCCCATGGCACCCAGTCTACAGTAGCCTTAGACCCTAACCTGAATTACCTAACTAAAATCCAAATACTATAATAGCGTCAGTTTTTTTAAGATTTTTTAAATTTATTTGCCAGAGTGAAAGAGAGAGGCAGAGACAGAGCACAAGCAGGGGGAACAGCAGGCAGAGGGAGAAGTATGCTCCCTGCTGAGCAAGGAGCCCTATGTGGGGCTCAATCCCAGGACTCTGGGATCATGACCTGAGCTGAAGGCAGACTCTTTC
This sequence comes from Mirounga leonina, assembly GCF_011800145.1. Classification (NCBI taxonomy): domain Eukaryota; kingdom Metazoa; phylum Chordata; class Mammalia; order Carnivora; family Phocidae; genus Mirounga; species Mirounga leonina. The sequence continues at coordinate 6,250,850 of NW_023270865.1, read as the reverse complement.
TTTTTTTTTTTTTTAAAGATTTTATTTACTTATTTGACAGAGAAAGAGAGAGAGAGCACAAGCAGTGGAGTGGCAGGTAGAAGGAGAGAGAGAAGCAAGCTCCCCACTGAGCAGAGAGCCCAACGTGGGGCTCGATCCCTGGACCCTGGGATCATGACCTGAGCCAAAGGCAGACACTTAGCGACTGAGCCACCCAGGCGCCCTTATTCCACATCTTCTTTATCCATGATGATTCATGGATAAAGTTATCCTTACTAGTAATCAGGTCATCCATCAGTAGACACTTAGGTTATTTTCATATCTTTGTTATTGTAAATAATGTTGTAATGAACATAGGGTTGCACATATCTGAATTAGTGTTTTCATTTTCTTTGGCTACCCACTAGTGGATTTGCTGGATAATATGGTATTTCTATTTCTATTTCTATTTCTATTTATTTATTTATTTATTTATTTATTTATTTATTTACTTATTTACTTATTTACTTATTTACTTATTTTTATGTGCTCTGATGAGCACTGGGTGTTATACTTAACTAATGAATCTTTGAACACTGCATCAAGGACTAATTATGTAGCTAACTGAAGTCAGACTCTTAACCAACTGAGCCACCCAGGCCCCTATAATAGCATCATTTTAACCCTTTCTCCCCAAGAAACTCAGCACTCACCATGGTAGGCACTCACCCTTGCTGCAACAAGTAACAAACCCAACTTGCCCAACTATAGGTATGCTCCTGGTGCTCTTTGGCTTTATTTCAGTGTTAAAAATAAAATTTAATTGGAAGTGTATATAATTCCCAAATTTACCTTGAGTTTGCTCAAAGCTTTGCACAATTTTGTCAGCTCTTTATTCCTGCTTGGGGAGAAGCTTCTAGATGCTTTCAAGAGCTTTCCTTTGTCTTTTGGTTTTCAGATATGTCTTGGTATAGATTTCTTTGAATTTTTCCTGCTTGGAGTATCTCAACTTCTTGACTCTGTGATTTAGGTCTTTTGCCATATTTGGGAAGTTTTCAGTCATTATTGCTTTAAATACTCTTTTAGTCTTACCCTCTTTCCCCTCTCCTTCCAGGGTTCTGAGAATAAATATGGCGGGTCTTTGGTTATCGTCCCACCGGTCCCTGAGGCTCTGCTTCTGTTTATTTATTTTTTCAGTCTATTTTCTCTCTGTTTTTCAGATTAGATGAATTCTATTGATTTGGCCTCAAGTTCATCCTCTGTCATCTCCATTTTACTATTGACTCCATCTAGTCATTTAAAAAAAAAATTTCCATTATTGCATTTTTCAGTTCTATAATTTCTATTTGGTCCTTTTTTCATGACTTTTATGTTATTGATGAGGTTTTGTATCTTTTCATTTGTTCCCAGAGAGTGTGTTAACAGATTGTGGAAGTATTGTTATGATGGCTGTTTTAAGATGCTTGTTGAATAAATCCAACATGTGACTTATCTTAATGTTATTGTCAGCTGATTGATTTTTTTTTTTTCAGTCCTAGTTGTGACTTTCTTGGTTTTGGTAGGATAGGTGAATTTTGATTGTATCTTAGACATTTTGCCTATTATGTTAGGAGATTCTGGTACTTTATAGATTTAAAAAAAATATTTTTTAAGTAGGCTCCACACTCAGCATGGAGCCCAACACAGGGCTTGAACTCATGACCCTGAGATCAAGACCTGAGCTGAGATCAAGAGTCAAGAGTCTTAACCGACTGAGCCTCCCAGGTGCCCCTATTTAGATTTTTAATTTCAGTACGTAGTCCCTCTGTTCAGGTTTAGCATGCAGGTCCTGCACTGCTTTGAGGGCTATGGTTCCTATGATAGTTGGATTTTTATTGCAATAATGGTGTCACTTTGATCTGTTTGGTGCATGCGATGCCACCTGAGCCCCTCACCCACACCCCTAAGCCACTGTTGGTGCTGCCTGATAGAGCAAAAAGTGTGTCCCCAGACTAGATATAGGGTATATAGGGTATCTCTCTGCTGGGGGGAGGAGTCTCAGACCTGCAGGACCAAGAGATTTCTCTAGGTGGGCACTTGCTCTGGAAAGGTTCCCCACCACCTCTGGGGGATGGAGGGCGTTTCCCAAGCTGGGTAGGTATGGTTGTGAGACACTCTTACTAGTGCACTGCGGCTGGCCTAGTGTCTCCGGGTGGGGGAGTGGAGTCTCAGTTGAGTAGAGTCAGTCTTCCCGCGCCAGTCTGCTTACTGTGGCCAGGTCCTTCTCCCTGGTTCTGCATGCCCACCTCAGTATTTCTCAAGAGAGGACAGACATCTCACTTGCAGGAAAAGAGAGCTTCCCCTGGTTGCTTACTGTTGGAGAGGGTCCTTATCACCCCCAGACACTCAGCTCACCTGGTGTTGTCAGGGAGACTCCTATTCACCTGGGGGAGGAGCCAACCTTCTGTTGCTAGGTCAGAGGTCAGCAAGCATCAGGCCTGAGTCACCTTCTTCTGTTGGATGCAGGGTTGTAAGTCATCCCAGCACCGAATCAATTCAACCTTGTGCTCCCTTTCAGAGTTCTCCGTTGGATGCATTTTGCGTTCTCCCAGGGTCTATAGTTGTGTTCGGTGAGGAGCAGAGAGAAATGGGTCTATCCCAGCTTGTCCAGATGAAAAGCCCTGATTTACCCATCTGAATTTTGACAAAGGTGTCATAGCAATTCAATAGACAAAAGATACATTTGTAACGACAAACGCTGCTGAAGTGACATTATATTCATAGGCAAAAACAACAAAACAAAACAAAAAACCCTTGATCTTAACTTCACATCTTAAACTATAAGACCTTTGGTGTAAAAAAATAACATAAGAGAAAAATTTCATGATCTAAAGCTAGGCAAAAAGTTCTCAGGCTTGACATTAAAAACAATTTGTAAAAGGAAAAATCGGGCGCCTGGGTGGCTCAGATGGTTAAGCGTCTGCCTTGGGCTCAGGTCATGATCTCAGGGTCCTGGGATCGAGTTCCGCATCGGGTTCCCTGCTCAGTGCAGAGCCTGCTTCTCCCTCTCCCTCTGCTTGTGCTCTTCTGTCTATCTCTCTGTCAAATAAATAAATAAAATCTTTAAAAAAATAAAAAAAAATAAAAATAAAAATAAAAGGAAAAATCAACAAATCTGTACATCACCAAAATTAAAAACATTTACTCTCAAAAGAGGCTTATGGTTTCATGACTCAATCTTCTGCTTCAGGAAAGTTTCAAGTTCATTCTTACACCTTTTTAGTTCCTTTTTGCTAGAATTCATCACACATGATACACTTCCAGCCTCTCTGCAACACAGTTCAGAATTAAATTCCCAGCAATTTCCAGATCTTTCTGTCCCTTTCAGATTCCACTTCCTCAGTCGTGTTTTTCCTCTCCTTGAAAATCTCTCTCTTCCTTTGTCCTTTTTTCTCCTTCCTTCCCTTTCCTTCTCTCCCCGTCCTCTTCTTCACACTTTGCAAAATTTGACACATTTCTCAGATTTCTAGTAATTTTATTATTTCTTATAATTTGGAATAACAATATAAGACAATAAGGGATGTATAGATTTTTATAGCTCACATGAATGATGTTGCCACAACATTACATCCTCTCCAGATGAAACTAGCATAATTCTCCCTTCATGGCCTTATACGCCCATTGCTCCAATAGGGAAAGTAATAAATCTAAATGATGTTCTTGATTGCTTCATTTTCAATTTGGGCACCTATCAGACAGATATAATAATATGCATTTAGACAGCTCCCAAATGACTTAAAATATGCTGACGGGTTTTTATGCATATGCTGTTCAAATTAAAGTCAGCAATAACTTCCACCTACATTTTTTTCACTTCTGGTCATTTCTTTTTATAATGGAGTCAAGAGACTCCCCAGATGTGATGAGTTCAAATCTAGAATGGGAGGGACAACAAGGGAGGGGAGTTTGGGGGAAAGGGAGAAACGCCCGTGTTTGCACGAGGCAATGACTCAGCTTCCATGTCCCCTCCGGCCAGGTGACCAGGATCGGCCGTGGGTGTCCCGTAACGGCCTGCTTTCCCTTGCAGTGTGGCACGGTGGACCAGGGCCTGTACATGAACCTGATGGAGAGGAACCTGCAGGATGCTCAGAGGTTCATTCTGATGCATGAGGAGGTGCAGCCCGTGACCTTGGTGCCTGCCTTCATGGAGGACAACAGCCGCTTCTCCCACGTGGCCGTGGACATGGTGCAGGGCAGGGACATGCTGGTCCACATCATCTACCTGGCCACAGGTAGAGGCTCTCTCCTCTCTGAGGAGTTTCCTACCGTCTTCTGATTCTGTGCTTTGCTTTTGAAACATGAAATTTCAATGTCAAGCTTTTGGTCTTTTATCCTCATGTAGGCAAATCTACGTGGCTCCGTTATCTTTGTCATCCTCTGTGGTTCCTATGGAAAATTTTAATTTCTCTCTCTCTTTCATACTTTGTTCACTATAATTGGAAAGACAATACTTAGTACCTCGCTATTGCTTCTTCACTTTTCATAAGTCAGTTCCTGACAAGACCATTTTAATTTGGGTGATTGAAGACAATTGAGCATTTTGTCAGATGACATTTTTAAGTGAAGTAGAATCCTGTATCTATCATGGTAATTTCCTATTGGCTAAAAGATAATATAGAAAGATACTTTTGTTGTAGGATGGTATGTGGAAGCTTTCTTCGAACCATTCTCTTGGGACAAGGACAAAGCATCTTATGAAAGATCTAGGGGCAAATCCTCATTAGGTATGACAAGCAGACTGTTCAGTTTCCAACGTACTGTAATGCCGTAGTGCAGTAGGGAATGCAGGAATGTTCCGTCTCTGTTAGTTGCACATGCATCTCGGGGCACTGGAGGCTTCAGGAAACTCCTCTCAGTTCAGCAAGTTTGTCCAGCGATTCCCTGCATTTGGTCCTCCCACACTGGATTCCCTTGACCTGGAATTGTACACAGTCCCTCCCCATTTATACCAATTCTCTGTTCAGCGAATAATTTCTTCACTCTTCAGGTTCAGTATAATTTGCATATCTCATTTTGTAATTATTCATTTATTCATTTGTTTATTTTATTCACTGACTCACTAAAATTTATTGAATTTTTACAATTTTGTGGTTCAGCTGAACACTGATGAGTAAGATGGTGAACTTACTGGCGGCGTCCTTCTCTCTGGGAGCTTCCATTTTAATGGGGGCAGCAGATAACAAACCAACCACTATCTCTTTCCATGGCACTGGCCCTTTGAAGGTGATGTTTGCTTCCATTGTGTTTATAAGGACAGGGTTTTGGGAGCTTCTGATGACTTCTAATGAAACTGGGTTTGCACTTTAATTCTGGAAGAGTTGGCTTGTTCAATCACTATTTAAAACATGCCTATAAGGATGGTAATACACATATGAAGATTTTTATTCTACATAATATGTTTGAACAGAATCATAATATGGTCAAACAGAAAAATTTACCTAAATCACAGACTCTTGAATGAAATGACCATCGACATTGGTTGCTTTTCAAACAGTACAACCATCTAGAAAGTTGAATGCTGAGTCTGCTTGGAGTGATCTCATGCCTAGACCAGTCTTCCTCCTGGACACCATAGTGAGGGGATCAGCTCAGGCCTCAGCAACAGTGAGATGCCAGGCTGCAGTGGACTCTGCCACAGGCTTGTTTGTTTTTAATTCACAGCTGTTTACAAATTGAAATTATGTAGCGTACGTAATTAAGATGTTGCTAATTCAAATCAGAGGTTAAGATTTTCCCTGAAGATGCTCATACATATACAGAAATCTTCTGCTCTTTCTATTTCTCACTAGTGGGGTTGTTAAATTCAAAGAGAAGAACCATTTACAGTGAGACAAGGCACCTTCTAGCAGGACAAAACTGTAGATATGTGGGGTCCTAAAGTTAGATCCCTGTTCCAAAGCACATTCAGTGACACAGGACAGTTACATAAGAATTTCTACTGGAAGCTGGACTCCCAGACCAAATTTGTTTGTTTAGTCTAGCCTGCAATTCTTCATTACCACTACAAATTAACTTCATCACCCTATAAATTACAAGTTTTATGTCTTAGCTAACTTCTGGATCTTTTTGTTTGAACAATGGCAGCATATTTCACGTATTTTGTTAGAAATGTCATCTTTTGCAGGAATCTGAAATCTTGGGTTTGGACTCTAGAAAAGGAATCCAGGTTTGGAGATAAATTTATTTTCTCACACTTCGGTTTTACTTGTATAGACACACACTGGAGAAAACTTGACAGTGGCCATTTTCAAAGCTGGTTTGTAGCAACAATGTCCACAATAGCCAAACTGTGAAAGAGCCTAGATGTTCATCAACAGATGAATGGATAAAGAAGATGTGGTTCATATACACAATGGAATATTACTCAGCCATCAGAAAGGATGAATACTTACAATTTACATCAATGTGGATGGAACTGGAGGGTGTTATGCTGAATGAAATACGTCAGAGAAAGACAATTATCATATGGCTTCACTCATATGTGGAATATAAGAAACAACACAGAGGATCATAGGGGAAGGGAGGGAAAACTGAATGGGAAATCATCAGAGAGGGAGACAAACCATGAGAGACTCTTAACTCTAGGGAACAAACTGAGGGTCGCTGGAAGGGAGGTTGGTGGGGGGATGCGGTAACTGGGTGATGAGAATTAAGGAGGGCACGTGATGTGATAAGCACTGGGTGTTATACGCAGCTGATAAATTGTTGAACACTACGTCTGAGACTAAAAAAATAAAATCTTGTTTGTTTTATTTGTCAGTGTTACATACCAGTGGAATTGAACTAGACCCCGCCTTAGTGCCATTCCCAGGGCATCATGCATTTCGTGGGGCATTTCCCTGCCGCCCAGCACTGAGCTGAGTCAAACAGCTTTCCCCAGACACGTCTGGGTCCATTTTCTTGCTGCACTCATGGCTCTCTGCTGTTGGAAGTCCAGCCAGCGTTAGGCACGCTATCCAGGCCCTATCTTATAGATATTTTTGCAACTTCTTTGAAGGTCTTCTCAGAGCACGAGGCAAAATAGTAAATGGTAATGTTAGGATGTTGACGAATGGAGCTCTGGAAATGACTGAGTCCTATCCAGACAGCCCCTCAGTCTCTCTCTACATGCACAAGATCACAGGTGTGGTGACCATTTGCATGTCTGCAGAATTGTTTTCCTACTCGATTTGCAGAACACCACCCCCTTCTGCTCTCCTCCCAGCCCTGTGATTATTCTTTTGCTGGTCCCACCTCATCTGCCTGCCTATCCCTCTCCTGCGGCCCTTTCTCAGGGCTCCACCTCTGGCCACAGACAGGTTTTCATGAGTCATGGGGAGGGTGCAAGGTCAATGAGGAAGAATCAAGTCTGGAATCAGGAAACCTGCCTCCACTTTGTTGGCCAACCAGGTAACCGTGAGTGAGAGAAACTCCAAGTTGCCTTTTGTCCCCGCGCACCATTGGTTGTCATTTTGTTCTCATTTACATCTATTAGGATATAAGTGTGATTATGTAATTGCACTGGATGGATGACTTCAAGACCAGGGACGGGCTTTTTTTTTTTTTAAAGATTTTATTTATTTATTTGACAGAGAGAGAGAGATCACGAGAGCGGGAACACAAGCAGGGGGAGTGGGGGAGGGAGAAGCAGGCTTCCCGCCGAGCAGGGAGCCCGATGTGGGACTCGATCCCAAGACCCCGGGACCATGACCTGAGCCGAAGGCAGATGCTCAACGACTGAGCCACCCAGGCGCCCAGGGACAGGCTTTTTTTATTTGAGCTCATCACACTCCATCAAAAAGGGATATGAATTATGGTAGACTTTGCCTTGTGTGAAGAGTTGTAATAGATAATAATGCAGTATTATTTTACTTGGGCACATGAAGTTCTGCATCTTAAAATATAACAAAATAAAGGCCCTCAGTTCCCTCATTCTGTACTTTGGCTGCTGAGGACACTTTGCTCTAATATTATTTACTTCGCAGTACAGTTTAGCCTGAGATATAGTTGCCTTGAATTCCAGACAGGGAGTTTATTAATTAATAAAGTGAAAAAGGTCACAGTCAGGCAGTGACTCCGAATACATGCCTCTGCATTGTGTAGCATACTTTGTACATTCAATAAATAAATTGTGTTGTACTTGGAAGCTCTTGGATATCCCTTAAGCTTAAAGGTTTTATGTTGACTATCAGGATATGGGCTCCATGATGTTATTTTAAAATAATATGGTGCAGAGGGCTAATTATATCATATGGGAAACAAAACAAATAAAAAAAGACCACGAAGTGAGTAGCAGGGGCGGCATCCACTCACAGCTTTAATAAAATGACTTGGTGGGACTGTAAGCTGATCCGTGGCCAGCAAGCCCTGACTCTGAGAAGGCCCTGGAAATACAAACAGTCTTTCCTTACCATTTCCCATTTCACTACTCTCTGCTGTCAGAACTTCATGGTGCTTAGATTAAATGGGATTGAGGACTTCCCAGATGCTGCCGAATTGGGAAAATCTATGGAAAGAACTTGGGGAAATGAATGTACTCACTCTTAAGAGAAGATCAAATTGGATCCTTTTCATTGTAATGAAATGATTATGACTTTGGCTGGTACATTACTAAATTTGGCATTTGAGGGTATCAAACAAAGTCAGATATGTTGATAAAAATATACCCACATTAATTTTTTTTTTTACAGATTTAAAATTAAGGGAGCCACTTCTGTTTTCCAAAGACATGCAGATAGCTGACATAACTTGGGATAGAAATGACCTAGGAGCTGTATAATTGGTGACCCAAAGCATGTGCAGACAGATTGACAGGAGTCATATCACAGTAAATACAAAAGTGATAATTTTTGAAACCCAAGGTAACAAAAGCACAATATACTTACAATGACCTGCATAGTTTGCAAAGTGTGAATTCATCTGGTCTTAGTGATATCCTTCAGTTCCACAGGACTGAATTTTACTGGCACAGACATTAAGATACATGTAACAGACAGCACAGGTAACTGTGTGGCGGAGCTGAGAGTAGCTTCAATGTCGACTGACCCTCCTGACTCCCCATGAATTTAGACTAAAAGATACCGAGCCCTGGCAGGGTAACATATTAACTATATATTACCTCACTATTTTATTAAGCTCTTTGCTCATATCTCAGTCCTTTTGATGAATACTAAAACTAACCTAAATGCAAATTAAAATAGTAGTAATTGTAATAACACATAAATAAATCAGTAAAATGCAGCTGTATTTCCTTAAATTAAGACATGCGATCTTAAGTGATAAATGTTTCAAAGCCATAGATCATTTTTGTCCTAGGCTTTCACTTACATTGAATAATTTTTTAAAATATCACTTGGAATCTAGAAAGAATTGCTTCTTTTTTTAAAGATCTACTCTCAGGGCACTTGTGTGGCTCAGATGGTTGAGCATCTGCCTTCAGCTCAGGTTGTGATCTCCGGGTCCTGGGATCGAGCCCACATAGGGCTGGCGGCTCAGTGGGGAGTCTGCTTCTCCCTCTCCCTCTGCTCATGCTCTCTCTTTCTCTCTCACTCTCTCTCTCTGTCTCAAATGAATAAATTAAAAATAAATAAAATAAAACATAAAATAAAATAAAAATAAGGATCTACTCTCTTACGAACTTTCAAATATGCAATGCAGTGTTATTAATTATAATTTGAGGATTATTTCTTTTTTTAAGATTATTTATTTATTTGTCAGAGAGAGAGAGAGAGAGCTCACAAGCAGGGGGAGCGGCAGGCAGAAGGAGAGGGAGAAGCAGGTTCCCCCCTGAGCAAGGAGCCTGATGCCGGACTCGATCCCAGGACCCTGGGATCATGATTGAGGATTACTTCTTTTTTTTTTTAAAGATTTTATTTATTTATTTGACAGAGAGAGAGACAGCGAGGGAGGGAACTCAAGCAAGGGGAGTGTGAGAAGGGAAGCAGGCTTCCCACTGAGCAGGGAGCCTGATACGGGGCTCGATCCCAGGACCCTGGGATCATGACCTGAGCCAAAGGCAGACGGTTAACGACTGAGCCACCCAGGCACCCCGAGGATTACTTCTTAAAATAAATGAATAATAGAGGAAAAACCATATTTAGAATGAAAGTGTGATCAAGTCAGTAATGAGCATAGTAAGTAGCCCTCAACCATGCTAAGAACTCTTGGAATTTTGTGCCAGGTTTCCTCCAGATCTCTTCCCCATGTGTCTTTTCCCTTTGCTGATTGTCCTTTGTATCCTCCTCTGTAATAAATCTTAGTTATAAGTACAAGTACATGCTGAGTCATGTGAGTTCTTGTGGCAAATCACTGAACCTGAGGATGTTCTTGGAGACCCCAGACAAAGACACCAGAATGAATTTTTTTTTTCTTAAAGTAAAAATACTAACTTACACATATCTGATCAATAATTTTGCAAATTCCCACATTATTATTTTTTAAGAGATTGCTCACATATACTGCTTATCACACCAAGGAAAGCGTTAGCATATCCCTGAGACAGTCAGAGGTACTGTAGGAAACAGGCTTAACTACGAGGCCCTTGGTTACTATGAATAATATTTTAAAAATGATGATCATACTTTGTATTTTAAAACAACTCAAGGATGCAGGTGATAAGTGTGACAAAAAGGACAATTAAATGTTGGTTGACATTTTGAGTGATTTGTAATGTTAAGAGCTACACATGCCTTGTCTCTTTTTAGCAATTTCTAAGTTATGTACTATTAAAATCTCCAGGCTACAGGATGCTGAGAAAGCATTAAGTGACCTGCAAATATCAGTCAGCTGGTCAGTAGCAGAGCCAAGCCTCCACCCCGGGGGGTGGGATGGCACAACTCCAGCGCCTAGCCACTGTGATTCATTGTCCCACATTCTGGGCTGGCCATGGAAGCCCACAGAGATGCCGGTAATGCAGACAGCCTCGTGTGATGGATGCCTGTTATCAGTAGCTAGAAGCGCCCACCTTTCATTGTCCAGTGTCCAAGGGCAGCATCTCCTACCTCATGTGTTCACGATGCCTATCTGTTACGGTGGAGAGTAAATGGAGGGAGGCTATCTGAACTTTAGTTTGGGGGGGGCGATGTGGGAATGGGCAGAGGTTCTTTGGCCACATTTAACTTCAGGACCTCCAACTCAGGAGTATATAAAATGCCAAGCTCCTATCACCTTTTTTACAGTTCTCTCTCTCCTCTCTTCCAACCTCAGAAATGGCTGATGAGGGGTAATTTAGTGGGAGCAAGAACCACTGCTTATGCTTATCTCCTGAATCATGCTAAATCGTTTCTGTTATTTTCCGTACAAAGTATCTGTGATATTTAAGAAAGAAGATTAACTTCTTCTTCTTCTTCTTTTTTTTTGCTAGACTCCTTAGATTTTCTTTTCCCCAAGTATCTTCTATTTGATCTTGGAAAAAGTGACCTCAACATTATTTTTAGGATCTGGAGGACACCATCAAGGTGCTTCTGAAGATGTAAAGATTGCCCATGAATGGTGTAACATTTGGTACATAAATTTGCCTGACCATTGTATGATTCTCATTGGACAATATTTCTTTTCACATTTTATTTCTTTTCAGATGTTGTAAGTATTTTTTCCCCCAACCTTACTGCATAATTAATATAATTGTATATATGCAAGGTGTACATATTACACTCCGGGGCTCTGATGCACATTTTCCCAGAAGGGCAATTAGGATGAGAACAGGTCTAGGGATAACACACGTGGGAATCCGAGTCTCTGTTTTGCTAGTGAGCCACGCCAGCTCATCACTGCTTTCTTCCCTAGAAAGCAGTCACCTCTCCCAAAGCATTTCCACGGCCAACACTGTGAACAACCCAGGTTCTGGACATCATTGTAGGGCACATGCCCCCTCTGTTCCATTTGATCTCTGTGTCTACGCATTTGACCAAATGGGGGCTAACATATCAACGCACACATTAGTGCGGCAAGTCAGCTGCTCCCTAGTTAAAACTAGTAAGTGAAGGAAAAATAAAACTAATTATTTAGGTGCCCCCCCCCAAAAAAAATCTTGCTACTTTTTTAGCTGGAATTTATAGGCACAGAAATGTTCCATCCTCTAATCAGCTCAGCTAGTGTGGAGTGAAAACTTGCCCATGAAATGGCCCATGTAAGCCTGTGATGTGGTTTTGGAATATAAGTGAGGTTTGGTGGGGTGAGGTCCGGAGCTGATGACCAATTCTTGAGACGTCTTTGGTGCAAACTGGCGGTTTATTAAAGCACGGGGACAGGACCATGGCAGAAAGAGCTGCTGCACCGGGGTTGTGAGGGGTGGCTGATTGTATACTATGGGGTTGGGGGAGGTGAGGAAAAGGGAGGTTTCAAAAGGATTTTCATATGTTAAAGAAGACTCACAGGATACCGGAGGCCTTGCCATTGTCAAGTTAAGGTTGTTTTTCCCTCTAGCAAGGCATTAACAGGAAGATAGTTGGGAGCTTCCTGGGAGGAACTTTACTCTCTGCCCACTTAAAGTATCTGTCAATGGGCTGCAAGTTATAAGGACATTTAATTGTATCTGCATCCCCTTCTGGAAGCTAGGTTATTGATAGAATTGCTTTGTTCTTGTAGATTGCTAAGACATTTGTAAACTGAGGGAGGCTCAAGTCTTGCAGGGTTGTGATCTCTATTAGTTAACTATTTGTTTTTCCTTTCCTTAGCTTTAGGGCAGCCAGGGATGCACGAGGAATGTCACATATATCCCATGGGGGTGTGTGTGGGGTGTCAGCTTAGGCTTTGCCCTCAGCTTGCCTTCTGTTCCCTCATCACGTGGACCTCACTGTGACAGTCATTACGGTCTACAGCCTGGTCCCGGTCCCTGAACAGCAAGTGTTGACAGAGACAGCGCATTGAAAAATAATGGGCTCAGTGCTTGGAATCAGAGAGAGCCTATTCTTGTAGATTCTTCCTCAGATGTTAGAAGGAATGAAGAAAGAAGAGGGTCAGCAACTTCCAAAAGGAGATATAGCAATGACATTATTATTAGTATTAGTATTATTACTACTACTCTATCTCTAGTTTGAGCACATCTGTAAAAGCCTACCACCTTAACACATCAAGTACTCACTTCTTAGTCTTGATATTTTAAGAATTTCAACGGCTACACTTAGTCTGTGCCCTGTCTCTTATTAGATCTTTATCTTGGTCAAGTTACACAAGCTCCCTGACCCAGTTTTCTCGTCTGTAAAATGGAGGTTAACAATAATAGTATCTACATCTACTACATAGAGGCAGTGTGAGAATTTTATGAGTTAAAGTAAGCACTAGCAAACAAGTGGGATGACACCAAACTAAAAAGCTGCATGGCAAAGGAAACCATCCACAAATTGAAAAGTCGTCCCTACTGAAGGGAGAAAATATTTGCAAATCATATATCTGATAAGGGATTGACATCCAAAATAGATGAAGAATTCAAACAACTCAATAGCAAAAAAACGAAACAAACAAAAAACAAAAACAGGTAGAAGGTCTGAATAGACATTTTTCCAAAGAAGACATAGAGATGGCCAACAGGTGCATGAAAAGATGCTCGACATCATTACTCATCAGAGAAACGCAAATCAAGACCACAATGAGATATCACCTCACATGTGTTAAAATGGCTATTATCAAAAAGACAAGAAATAACAAGGGTTGGTGAGGATGTGGAGAAAAGGGAGAAATAAATGTTTATAACTGTGTCTCATGTAGAGTAAGCACTACACACACACATACACAAACTGCTACTAAATTATTACTCAGTAGTAGCTGATTTTAAAAGCTTGAATTTAAGCATCAGTGTGGTATTGAACCATTGTCCGGTCGCCAAACAACATTCTTGACGTACTTGACAGTCATCATCAATAGCAATGGCTGATTTAAAGGACAAGGCGGCAATCTATCTTCATTTCTTCTGGACTAATAATTATTGTCCATTTTGGTGACTCTCATGTGCTAAAATACTTTAAACAAAGAACAACAGCTACATTAAATATGGGCTTTCTTCTTGAAGATGGTACACATCAGAAATCAGTGAAAAAAAAGAAAAAAAATCCTATCATTTTTAAAAGTAGCTTTGTTGAAATATAATTTATATAAAATAACATTCATCCATTTAAAGTGTACCATTCGATGTTTTTTTAGTATATTTACATCAACATCATCAACATGGTCATCAACATGGTCAATTTTAGAACATTTAATGACCTCAGAAAAAAACCCCACAGCTTTTAACAAATGCCTGCATTTTTTCCCAGTCTCTCCTCCCTAGCCCTAGGCCATTGCTAATCTACCTTTTGTCTTTATGGATTTGCCCATTGTAGACATTTTTCATAAAGGAAATCAAACAAGTCCTTTATCAGATATATCATTTGCAAATATTTTCTTCCACTTGTGGATTTTCACGTTCTCAATGGTGCCCTTTGAAAAGCAAATATTTTAATACTGAGGACAGCCAATATACAGGCTTCCCCTGCTACTGAAAGTGCACTCCTAGGAAACTTTTGTAAGCTGAAATGACCCAAAGCTAAAGAAATCACCATTTTGTAAAAGCAAAAATCTTTTTAGGATTTTTTTTTTTTTTTAAGCAAAAATAGGTACTGATGTAGATCTTTTGTAAAAGACAAACAGCACAGGGCGCCTGGGTGGCTCAGATGGTTAAGCGTCTGCCTTCGGCTCAGGTCATGATCCCGGGGTCCTGGGATCGAGTCCCGCATCGGGCTCTCTGCTAGGCGGGGAGCCTGCTTCTCCCTCTGCCTCTGCCTCTCTCTCTCTCTCTCTGACTCTCATGAATAAATAAATAAAACATTAAAAAAAAAAAAGACAAACAGCACAAATTGGACTTTTGGATGGGGGGTAACTTGTATGTATTTTTGTTTTGGTTGCCTGTGCTTAGGGGTGATATCTAAAAAACCATTGCCTAATCCAAAGTCATGAAAATTGATACCTGCTTTTTCCTCTTACATTTAGGTGGATGATCCCTTTTGAGTTAATTATTGAATATTATGTACAGTAGTGATCCAACTGCATTCTTTTGCATGTGGATGTCCAGTAGTCCCAGTACCATTTGTTGGAAAGGTTATGCTTCCCTTCTTGACTTGTCTTGGCACCTTTATTGAAAATCAATTGACTGGGGCACCTGGGTGGTGCAGTCGGTTGATCATCCAGCTCTTGGTTTTGGCTCAGGTCGTAATCTCAGGGTCATGAGATCAAGCCTGCCATCAGGCTCCATGCTCAGCAGGGAGTCTGCTTGAGATTCTCTCTCTTTCCCTCTGTCCCTACTCCCCACCACCCTCCCCCGCTCTTGCTCACTCTAAAATAAATAAATCTCAAAAAAAAAAGAAAATCAATTGACTGTAAATGTGAGAGTTTATTTCTAGACTCTCAATTTCATCCACTGATCTATGTGTCTATTCTTATACAACATTGTCTTGATAGCTATAGCTTTATAATAAGTTTTTAAACTGGAAAGCATGAGTCTTCCAACTTTGTTTTCCTTTTCAAGATTGTTTGGTTATTCAGTCAAGGTCCTCTGCATTTCTGTATGTTGGTTTATAATATTTTCATCCATTTTTTTGGAAACATCACTATTAACCAAAACATATTTTATACAATTTATATCTTGTCATTTTTAAGTGGAGTTTTCCTTACTAATGGGCATTGCTGAAGGTCATTTTAGATAACCCCACAAGGGTCACAAACATTAATAATAGATTATTATAAAGCTTAGGATGGATAGAACTTATGTCCCTGAGAGTAGCTGAGCAATGAGAGGCATTGTTTTTATGTGATCCTTTCAGATTTACCTTTAGATTTAGTAAACACCTACTCAGAGAAGCTGAAAGCATGAACTTTGCTAACGAGACATTTATGCGCAATCAATGCAGCCTTTACTTAGCCAACTACCTGAAGGCAAGAACACCTGAAATTATAATGATGAAGGAACTGATCCTTGGAGACCAAATAAAAGTCAATATGAAGAAAAAAGTATTTTTCGATTTCCTATGTTGGCCAACCCTAATTAGTGCTAAATAATTGTTGGATGGTTGAGATGGAGAGAAAGCAGCTAGCTGTTAATCCATCTACCATCCATCATTCTCATCCTCATTGGCATTACTTTAACTAGTCCAAACTATTAAAAGATAATATTTAAGTGCATTCAGTGTACCCTTTAGAATTCTGAAACCTGAAAAACCCTAAAATATGTTAACATTTGGGGACAGTTTTGAGATTAAAACAATATTCAGATTATAGTTCTAATTGCCTGATTTTAGTCCAAATCCTGAGCCATAGAAGAATATAATAAAACCAATGAAATACGCAGCCCTTTCAGAATTAAAATTGAGTCAAGAGAGAGGAAAAGAAAATTTGGGTAAGAAAGAAGATTTCTTTCTTGAACTAGTAAATATTTGTAAATGTTACTACACTGTGAGGATAAAATATTGAGCATTGCCTACAATTAGTAAGACGCCCTTAAAATAATACTGGCTTGAGTCTAGTAGACGGTTTAAATGGTCGCAAATTAGTTTAAAGGCTTTTATAGACAACATTTTTCATGTAATTTTGCCAATGTGAAAACTTTTACTAGTTAATTATATTAATGTCTAAATATCTTTTGGAATTTTGGAGAAAAACTCTGACCCTGAGTATTCTAAGTATTCTCTAAGTTTAATTACTGGGATTTAGAACTTCATTTTAAGACTTATGGATATAAACACTTAATTAATTTTTAAAATATGACCTTGACTATAGAAAAAGAACACTGGCTCAAAGTGAGAAATAGCATCAACCATGGCAGCCTTGACTTACCCTTGGTAAGTTGGGTCTTTAAAGGCAATCTTCACAATGAGCGGCTGCACTTTGAGTTAAACTATATATTTTTTTTCTTTCAGGGAGCCTGGGTGGCTCAGTGGGTTAAGTGTCTGCCTTCAGCTCAGGTCATGATCCTGGGGTTCTGGGATAGGGCTCCCACATAAGGCTCTCTGCTTGGCGGGGAGTCTGCTTCTCTCTTTCCCTCTTCCTCTGTGTTTTTCTGCCCCCCTCTCTCAAATAAATAAATAAAATCTTAATTTTTTCTTTCAGTTAGAAATTGTATTGATTACACAATGTTGGCATTTTAAAAAATATTTGTGGGCAGCATTAATTATTTCTGAATGGACCAGATAAGAGCCAGTTGTCTTGGTCTTTATTGAATTGCTGACCTGTGATCATTCTCCGGGCAGCTTATCTTCAGGAATCTCTACCTTTCAAAAGGTGGGTCATTAACCTGCACCTGTTGCTTCCTCTGATCCCTTCCTGGCCTTGGGCACAGAGCATGCTGGGAGCAGGAGGGCGCAGGCTCTGTGCCAGCTCATTGCGCCCCGGCTGGTCTCTGGCCTCTCGCCTAGTTTTAGTGACAGAGCCTTTGACATCTTCTCTCCTGAGCACTGTTCCAGCCTTTTCTCCAGTGTCTGAGTTTTGTCCTGCCTCCTCTGACACATTCCCCTCCCCGGAATCACGGTACTGCTCACGTGCCCTGTGGTTGGTCCTGCTCTATCGCCAAACCACGACCTGCTGCCTCCCCTCTGCCCCACCCCCGGTCCTCTGTCTCCTGCTGTGTGATTGGGACCCTCACCGTGGTCTTCATGGTTGGACGATGTATCACTGGTGTTGGGTTTAGGCCGTCTCTCAAATATTCAGATACAAGTTATGGAAAAACAGTGAATTTTGTTAAGACTCGCAATTTGCCTTCTGTGTGAGTAAGAACTGGCTGGGATGCCACAATGATCACCAACTAAACCCACAAAAGATTCGGGGAGCCACACTGGAAAGTCAGCATGGAAACCAGCATGCTGACGGGCTCGGGAAGCTGCCCATCAGTGTGGGGCCCATCATCTCAGAAGTGTTACAGTTTTAAGTTACTGTTTCCCTGCACAGGATCATTTGAAAACACGTGTCACGCCTGCCCAGTGGGTCCAGCTGGGGCTGTCCTGTCCCTCAGATATTTGGTTCCTTATTTCAGATCCCACTTTCATGCCTTTGGATGTCCACATTTTCCCCATAACTTCTGTTGAGTAATCTCTGGTCTTAGGCTCACAGAGTCCTGTCTATGTTTAGGTGGAATGTGTTTCTCTTGTGGTCAAACAAACATAAACTTAGTCCCTTTATTCATTTCTGTATTTAAAAAGTATATTACGGGAAGCATCACATGAGTTCAGAAGCTGTTGTGGGGGGTCTAGTGGTGATAGCTTTCTGCCATCTCGTGGGCTTCCTCTCTCTTCCACCCATTCTTTTCTCACTCCTCTTGCTCCTTATACCAGGAAGGCACCAAACTCCTCCTCCAGCTCATGCAGAGTCTCTTCCCTCCTCTGACGCCTTGATCCAACCAACATTTAAACTCTGCTTCGTTCATGGTGTCCCGCAAGAAAGCCAACGCACTTCTAAAGAGCTCTGCTGTGAATCAGTTTTTCTGGTCCATCATATACCTCTGTCCCTTCATTTGTCATCAACACACACTCCTATTGGAATATATTTCTTTCTAAAAGTAGCTTCCTATTTTATGGTCTTGTATGTGTGTGAGTGAGTACACGTGTGTAGGACATGGTCCAAGTGATGCAGGTCCCAGCTACATTAAAATGTAACTTGGCAAGGATCAAGACTTTCATCTTATATGTATCTTTCCATTTTTTAAAAGATTTTATTTATTTATTTGCCAGAGAGAGCATGAGTGCACAAGCAGGGGGAGTGGCAGGCAGAGGGAGATGCAGGCTCCCTGCTGAGCCAGGAGCCTGATTCGGGACTCGATCCCAGGATACTGGGATCATGACCTGAGCCGAAGGCAGATGCTTAACCAACTGAGCCACCCAGGCATCCCTCTTTCCATTTTTAAAATATTTATTTATTTGAGAGAGAGAGAGAGAGAAAGAGAACAAGTGGGGGGAGGAGTAGAGGGAGAGGAAGAAAAACTCAAGCAGACTCCCCACTGAGTGTGGAGCCCAATATGGGGCTCGATCCCACAACCCACGAGATGATGACTTGAGCCAAAACCAAGAGTTGGATGTTTAACCAAATGAGCCACCCAGGCACCCCTGTATCTTTCCATTTTTAAGAAAGTTATCTGTACTAAATATTGTGTACATAATAAATATTGAATAAATGTAAGTGTTGGCTGAAAGCAGTAACAATAAAATGAAAACACCACCTTACCCGCCAGTTAGCTTTAGCACTAGGCCCTCACCCGGACCTTTCACGTCTGCTTTGAACCTTCTTCCAACCCACCGTTCTTTGCCCCTGGGAACCAGTCTCCTGTGATGTTTCTTATTCCCAAGCTTTGTTTTATCATTTTGCCACATAAATCTGTGGTTATAGCAACTCTCAGTTCCATGTGGTTTGACCTAGACGTAAGTGGAAGGCCATGACATTGTTCTATGACTTGCTTTTGTTCATTCACGTTATTTCTGAGAGGTTTATCATGTTTGTGCAGGTAACTAAGATTTCATCTTCACCTACAAACTACACAATATTCCTTTGCATTCCTGAATTTCATGTTAGTGCACTGACTGGCATTTATGTTGTTTATTTTATTTTATTCTATTTTATTTGTTTGTTTATTTATTTATTTATTTATTTATTTATTTATTGTGGTTAAAAACACTGCTGCTATGACCATCTCTGTCCACATCTCCTGGGGCAGAGGTTTTTCCAGGTTTGGGCTTCCCAATCATGGCAATCATAGAATTTGGCACTATCTGTACGAGCCAATGGGAAACAAATGAAACCACATATGATGGTCTCAAGAATAGAAACCTTGTCCAAGAGTGGAAGAGATCAACATCCCGGTGTACTTGACGCCTCCTCCTGGCCCAGGGGTTGAAGACCTGCACTCTGGGGGTGGAGCTGCTGGTACATCAGATATATGACTCTTCAGCTCTGCAGAACTCGAAATTATTGTCCAAAGTCTTTTTGCAAACCTCACAACTTTCATTACACTTGACCCAGTTAGTTATATCATGAAAACACACATGGGATGGGATGTTTCTGTGACTTTGAAGAGCCAGGAGGGGACAGACAGGATGATGCCCTAGCTCCAACCCAATGCACCGCCCTTCTAGGAAACACTGAGCCCTACATGTCCACAAGACAAGGCCCCAGCTTCCATATTTTGCTCAGGGCTCCTTCCTTCCCATTTCCTTATTTCCTTTCTCTGCCTGGCAAGTGGCTCTTCATTCTTCAAGGTCCAGTTTAAAAATGTAAGCTTTCCCTTCTCCATCCTCTCTCTAAAGCCTGGCTATGCATTTCCAGGTCCCAGAAGCACTGTCTCCACTCCGCTTTTCTAATGATGTCCGGTGTGCCCTGTGACCCTTCCCTCCTTCCTGCCAGGCCAGGGGTCACGGGGGTGTGGGAGGAGGGCAGGGCACTGAACCAGCTAGAACCCTTTGGAGAGCCAGACTGTGTTCATACTTAGACTAGAAGAGCATGTAACTAAACTTCCAGACTTGTAAATGGGTGCACGTCATTCACCATAGCTCACGTGTCCAGATGAAGAGAAGGTCCTCCCAGTAACTCACTCCTTCCAACCAGAGGAAACTGGTAGACACTGTGCCCAGATCCAAATGTTTGAGAAACTTCTAAGTTTGATATATTAGTAGCAAAAACAGCTAAACCAAAACATGACCTAAATTAACTGCTCAACAAATACTCGCTAAATGAATAAATGAACAGCTAATTAGTATTTGTGTCTGAGGGCAAATGGTTGGCGTTTCTGTGATAGGAGGTAATGGAAGGACAGTATCTCCTGAGCAGCCTACCTGCAGACCTGAGCAGCCTGTGGCCCCGTGTTGTCATAACACAGCCGTGCCCTTTGTATGTGTGGAAAGTAGAAGGACTCTAGTCCTGAGCAGAGGCCATGCCAGAGCTGCTTGGCTGCGTTGCGCAGACTCCAGCTGCCGAAGGGGGGGGGGGGGGGGGGGGGGGCGGGAGGGAAAGGGGGAGGAGACAGATGGGAAATGACGGAAGAATGACGCCAGGTGAGCAAGCCTGACCAGTCCTGTGTGAAGTTGCCGTCACATGCACATTACACAGTGTGGCTTCTGCAGGGAGAATCCTGCTAACAGATGCTAAGTTGTCAGATGCCACCCAGCATACTCCACATGTTTACGGGTCTTGAATATCATCCAGTTCCCTGAACATGGCCAACCTCTTACATATGTGTTACTTACATGGTTAATAAACAAGCATGGATAGAGGACACATATTTACTAAGTTCAGGATATACTAGAAACATAGAACATGGTTCCTAACTTCAAGGCATTGAAGTTATGATATCGGGGGTGGTTATATCAGGCCATAGGAAGTCATTTCAGAATGTCACAAATTTGTGTTAAATATAAGTTTTTGGGTGATGATTAGGCATTAGGAGGTCAGACCAGGAGGAACTTGTTATGAGATGGAGGAACTGGAAAGAGTATGGGGTGCTGGGGAAAACATAGGCTTTAGTTCCAGAAAAAATTGAGGTCATATCTCTCCTCCACCTATTATAAACTGTGTGACCTTAGTAAGTTCCTAGATCTTTGCAAGTCTCCATTTCAGTATCTGTCAAATAGTAATCGCAATAACTATTCTGCAACATTTTAAATGGGAATAAAGAAGAGATGCACATGGAGTGCCTGTTACCTACAAGTTTAAGTTCAAACACCTTCCATCGCTTACTCACTGGCTTTGTCTGGATTCGTACGTGTGTGTGGCATTGCTCCCGCGTTGTTCTGGCTCTGCTCATCCTGCAGTTTGGGTTCTCCCAGATGTAGACACTGACATGGATCTTTTGCGGGGAATAACACCTATGGAAAGAAAAAGGTAAGAAGCAGGATTGGGCAAGGGGATCCATCAGACCATGGCACAGACCTGTCAGAAGTCTCCTCTAACACAGTGGATCTTCAAGCAAGTTTTTCTGTTGGAGAAATTGAGCAGAAATTGCAAGGACCTTGACCCACTGCTTTGCCCAACCACTGAATGTGGGAATCCCTGAGAAGAACATGCCCTTACCTACCGCCATCTTCCTCAGGCCGAGGACTTCCCTGAGAACATTTGGACCTCATTTGAAAGGTAAGGCAGTCCCTGAAAGAGTTAATAGCTGGAGGCTGTCAGCTGACCATAATCCTTGAAGCTTGGCCACAAGTAGGAGTCCTGCCTGATACACCTCCATGTCTGCCCCTAGAATTGTAGAACCTGTAGAATCTCCCAAACATACTGTATAGGACTTTCAATCTTCTAAAGTATATGGCTTACTACTTGGGACCAAATTAGATGATGAAGAAAATTGGATTAATTATCTAATCATTAATTGTATATCACTCATAATTCTCTTAATATTCTCCCATGCTATAGACGTCAGTAGTTCTCAACTATGGCTCCACATTACATTCACCTTGACAGCTTTTAGAAAATATTGATACCTGGACCAATTAAATCAGGTCTCTGCAGATGCCTACAAGATCCAGGCATTTATAATATTTTATAGCCCCATAAGTGAGTCTACTTGTAGCCTGGTCGAAGGTCCATGATATCTACTTATGCTCTATTAGGAGCTACTTTTGAATGTGGGGAATTAAGAGCTTCTGGATTAGAAGGAGGGCCTTTGGTCATGGCATCCTCCTCCTCCTCCTCACCAGCATCATGACAATGGCTCAAGCACAGTTAGTGCTCCCTGTGGTCCAGACACTGTGCTAAGTGCTTTCCATGTAGTAGCTAACAAGGCTTAGGGAAGTTAACCGATAGTCCCCATATCTCAAGGCTTGTCTATAACTGACTATTACCTTTAGCATCTTTGATGATGTGCACTGGAATCAACAGCCCCTAATTGTTGGTCAAACCATCATCCTATATCACTTGTGTTAGATTCACTTAGAATTCTTTTTAATGACGTTGCTCTCCAAGCCCCATGGCAAGCCTCCTGAGTCCCCCTCTCAGGGGTTTGACCTGGAATTTCTACTTCAGCAATACTACTGAGTAGCCTTCATAGTCACTGAAATTTGAGAACCAGTCTGCTGTGCCTATAGATCTCCTGTCATGTCTCCCTTTTCAAATTTCTGCCCCTGTCCCCACCTCACTTCTGCTTCTCACCTTTCAAGTAACTTTCAGTTGAATGGACAGTAAGAGGGGTGCATAGAAATTTAGGGGCCACCTCTGTACTCTGGACCCTTCAAGTTGTCAAAATAAGTGATAGAATTTTTCATGTGACCATTCTTCTGCTGTTCTTTCAATCTAAAGATTGAAAGATAAAAGTTTAATCCTTAGCTCAATGATTGGCTGCTGAGGCACATCCTCAGTTGAAATCTTCATGTATTCATTCAAACAGCCTTCACTGATAGCCTACCATGTTCTGGGAAAATAAAAGTATCACGGACGAGAATAAGACTCAGCACTTGACCTCAAGGAATGCTCACATCACACAAGAAAAGACACTTCCCCTACAGTTTGACTAAATGCACTATCTTAATTGAAGTAAGACTAGCCTCCAATGAGCACAGAGATTTGGGAACACGGACCTGGGACAGGAGGGCCAGAAACCCTTCCCCCTCCCAGAGAAGAAGCATGAGAGCTGGCTCTTGGAAGATAAGGAGATGGTTGCCTGGTGGAGAAGGTCTGCAATGATCTTCCTGGGGGAAGGCACAGACTTTGCAAAACACATAGCTATAGCAAGGCATGGAATGTTCTGGAAAAGGTGAGAAATTTAAGTTAGCTGCAGTTGTGGGTGGAGAGACAAGAGATGAAGCTAAAAGGTAGGATGGGTCAGACTAAAATTTTTATCCTAACAAGTGAATTCAGGATTTCAGGCGCATGGGCAGATGTGGGCCAGTGGGGAGGAAAGACAGCCCAGTTTGGAACATGCTGAGTTCCAGCTGCATGTGGTTAGTCTGACAGCCAGGTGAAAATTTTTCTTTGAAGCTCAAGAGAAACGTTTGGGTCAGTGATAGAGACCTCAGCTCAGCTTTGAAGCCGTAGGAATGGATAAGGTCCTGCCTGAAGGAAGCATTTGGAAACTACCAGATAACTTGGAGTGCTCATGATTCGTAGAATGTAGCATTTCAGAAAAATGACATTTTGATTTTCTTATTCTATCGAGTAGACAGCTCCTTTTTTTTCTTTTAAATTAATGTACTGTAAAAATGCTTAGCATAGATTTTTCTCAACCGTCCCAACTCACACTAATGGGACCAGACGCCATGTAAATTTCACCACTGGGGTGTGAAGCTGATTTAGACTCTGTTTCCCCACCTGGTGACTGTCAGGGAAGGGCTGCCAACTCTGCCAAGTGGGTGGCTGTTGTGTAATTTAGATACAATGAATCCAAAGCAAGTAATCTCCTTTCAGAACCTTGAATTGCCTCCTTAGCAGAATCATTTTCGGTCTAGTTGGAGTTACATTTAAGCTCAGAACTGGATGAGAGCTTAGAAAGGACACCCAGAGGACTCGATTAACTGTGCTCTTGTTTTAAATATGATTTGGTTTCCATTCACAGAAAGTGTAGTGTAAAATTTCTTTTAAGCTATCAGCTTCTGATTTTGCATAAAGGAGTGTTTGGTTTGGTTTGGTCTTTTGTAAGGCAGTAGAAGGTGTTGGGACGGGAAGCATCTCCCCTCCAGCTTCAGGTGAGGCGAGGACTGATGGAGGCAGGAGCTTGCTCATTTTAGACAGAACTTAAGTAGAGCTTATAATCCTGGAAGTAGCAAGAAAATAATAATAGTGGGTTTTTTCTTCTTTCTTTCTTTTTTTTTTTTAAAGATTTTATTTATTTATTTGCGAGAGAGAGAATGAGAGACAGAGAGCATGAGAGGGAGGAGGGTCAGAGGGAGAAGCAGACTCCCTGCCAAGCAGGGAGCCCGATGTGGGACTCGATCCCGGGACTCCAGGATCATGACCTGAGCCGAAAGCAGTCGCTTAACCAACTGAGCCACCCAGGCGCCCAATAATAGTGGGTTTTTACATGCACTGTGTACCAGGCACCAGCCAAGCCCTCTGCATAGAGTAGCTCACTGTGTGGCCGCCAAACTAGGAGCTGGATCCAGGGCGAAGGAGACACAGAGGTGTAACCGGCCTGCTCTTGGCCATGTGGCCTGTAAGAGTTGGAGCGAGGAGTCTACCCTGGGCCATCGGGCCCCAGAGTCCACACTCTGAACCCTGTGCTCTGCTTGAGCACCTGATGTGTACCAGACACCGTTCCGGATGCCAACGGGATCACAGTGAACAAGCCAGGCTACACCCCCCAAGACCTGCCTCCCTGGAACTTCTATACCAAGGGCGAAGATGGGGGAATATGGCTTAAAATAATACTTTGGGATCAAAGAATGTTGCATGCAATTCATGACTAAGATGCTTAAACAGACTAACATATTCCTTTTGGGAAGAAATTAGCCATGAGCTGAATCTGATAAACTGAGTTAATTAAAATTTCCTGTTCAGGTATATGCTAGCCAAGACCTGTTTTCTTCTTTTAATTCCCCTTTACTATATAAATTTAATGCTGAGTTCTCAGTGCCAAGGCCAATATAATTCCCTGGTTCAGTTACAACTTAAGAGCAAGAACTTTCATAATACGTTAGCAGTCTGCTACTTTGGGATAATGACCAGCTGAATTGATGAAGTTTATATAATGATCTGTTGCTGTGGCAACATGCTGCCCAGTGAGTGGAAGGAGGGCATTTCATCATTACCTCACTGATAATGCCTGGAACAGTCACGGATGCAAATACAAAAGGTTGCCTTTTACTCTGCAGGAACTCTGGGTCGATGAGACAAACACTGAAAATGCCTCTCTGATACAGCAATGAGGAATCAAATATAAACACACACGGGCGCCTGGGTGGCTCAGTCGGTTAAGCGGCTGCCTTCGGCTCGGATCATGATTCCAGGGTCCTAGGATCGAGTCCCTCATCGGGCTCCCTGCTCAGCGGAGAGCCTGCTTCTCCCTCTCCCTCTGCCTGCCTCTCTGCCTACTTGTGCTCTCTCTCTGTCTCTCTTTGTCAAATAAATAAGCAAAATCTTAAAATATATATATATAAACACACGTAATGCCTATCCAGACCATATTTAATTTGAAATAAAGTAATTGAGCATTCTGGGTTAGTAGTCTTGGTGTCTGCAGTGAATCTCTATGCCTTGCCAAAAATGACCACTGTTCGTGGGGCTGTTTATTTCATAGGTGGGTGTAATTTCTTCACAATATTCAGTGCACAGAAAGCATAAATGTTCCCTTAAACTACAACAAGAGAGGAGAAATAAAAAAAAAAAAACAGTAAAAAAAATTGTTGATCTCTCATACATTGGTAGTGGGGATCTAAAATGATACAGCCACTATGGATAATAATTTGGCAGTTTCTAGCAAAACTAAACATACGTTGGCCATATCAGCCAGCTATTTCATCCCTTGGCATGTATCCCAAAGAAATGAAGGCTTATGTCTTCGTCACCCATGCACATGATTGTTCACAGCAGCTTCATCTGTAACACCCAAAGCTAAAAGCAACAAAAATAAATGTCCCTCCGTAGGTGAATGATTGAGCAAGCCATCGTACCTCCATACCAGGGACTAATACACAGCAGTATAAAGGGATGAATTACTGATATAGACAGCAGTGTGGATGGATGTCCAGGGCATTACGTGGAGTGAAAAAGCCAATCTCAAAAGGTCCTATACCATGTTTCCGTTTATATAATATTCTCAAAGTGACAACATTATAAAGATGCAAACTCGATTAGCGGTAACCATCAGTTGGGGATGGTGATGGAGTGGAAAGTGACACAAAGGAGATCTTTGTGGTGATAAAACGAATCTGTATCTTGACTGTGGTTGTGGTTACACAAAACTACACAAATGATGGTAATTACATGGAACTATACACACTTGTGCCAAAGTCAATATCCTAGTCTTTGTAGTGTACTATAATTAGGTGACATGTGACCATTGGAGGGAAGCTCGGTGAAGGGCACTTGAGACCTCCCTACATTCTCTTTGCAACTTTCTGTAAATCTATAATTATTTGAAAGTAAAAAAATTTCCAAAATTAAACAAAAGCAAGCAGGGTCATTTCTTTTTCTTTTTGCATTTCAGAACGAGTGAGACAGAAGCTATATTTCAAACGAAAAGTAGCGACTAGCTTGACTTCTGGTTCAAACAAAACTCTACAAAGCAAACAAAAATCAGAAGGAAACTTCTCTAATGTTCTGATTGCTTTGTGGCAACCAATAAGCTTCTGAAACAATCAGACAATGATCGCATTCTCTCTCACAGGACATTTGTCACTTGCCTGTGGGCACATTTTCAACAGGTGGTGCCTGTCCAGGTGGCCAGGTGAGGAGCTGGGAGCCAGCTTCAGGCCCAGCGCTGCACTCACTGGCTGGATAACCATGAGCCATTAGTTAACCTTTGGGGACCTGGATTATTTTACCTGCAATAGAAAGTCTAGAATGGGGATTTTCAAACATTTTGAGAGATGGAATCTTCTGTTCAAAGGACATTTTATGACAGGTTTCAATATGTGGAATGCAATCAAATGAAGCTTGTGTTGTTGTGAATCCCTCAACTCTTTGGTTGTGAGTACCTGGTTCCCCAGGATGGCATGGGGACACCTCTGTACATCCCCAAGGTCTAGCTCTCTGTCGACCAAAGCCATGGCTTCTGGCCACAAGGCTTTCAGCTATTGGAAATGTGGCTAGTCTGAACTGAGATGCTCTCTTCAGTACAAAGTACATCAGATTTCAAACATAGCATGAAAGAAATGAATGCAAATAGTGTCATTCATCAATCTTTTACGTATAATGATTATATGTGTTAAGTCCTAATATTTTATATAGCCTGGAGCAAATAAAATTTGTAATTAAAATTAATTTCACCTGTTTTTCTTTTTACTTTTCTAAATGTGGCTACTGGACAAAACTCAAAACTACTTATGGGGATTGTGATATATCTCTGCTGGACAGTGCTGGTCTAGAGAAACTCAGTTCCCACATCCAGCCATCAGTGCTCAAGGTTTGCGTGGGGGTTTTAATCATTGTTGCTGCTTCCCCAGGTCCCACGTGCAAGTCACCTTGTTCCCGTGAAATGCTTTAGGAATCTGTCCTGGCAGCTTTATTTATTACCACACTCTGCTCCAAGGATATCATTTCATTGAAACCCAACATTTTTTTAATTTCCTGCTGAGAACACATTTTTTTCCCTAGTCACTCTTCCCATGGTGTGCTTTGTAATTCATGCACACATTTTCCTGTGGGGTGGAGGTTGGGGGAGCAAGCTTCGATGTTTCACACATCATTGTTGTGGCTACAATTCTTTGGGGGACTGTCTTCATGTCATTTCCAAGTTACATTCCATTTTTTTTTTTTATAAGTCTCGTGCAAATATTTCTTTTCCAGCAGTCACTTAAAATTGAATTTATTACTGTTTCATGTGATGATGGGCAAGCTGTACCTCTGTAAGCCATTTTTATTCATGACCTTTGCCTCTTTCTTTGATCATTTTCCTGATGGCTCAGATCACTGAGGTTGAAATGACTGTTATTATGACAACCCAATCTACCTCCGCATTTTCTTTTTCTTTTTTTTTTAAGATTTTATTTATTTACTTGATAGAGATAGAGAGAGAACACAAATAGGCAGAGCGGTAGGTAGAGTGAAAGGGAGAAGCAGGCTCCTCAAGGAAGGAGCCTGATGCAGGGCTCCATCCCAGGACCCTGGGATCCTGACCTGAGCCGAAGGCATCAGCTTAACTGACCGAGACACCCAGGTGCCCCTACGTCCGCATTTTCTACCCACTATCTGACTTGTTCCTGATCTTCTGGGACTTCATTAGTTACCAGCAAAAATCAATATTATGAATTGTTTAGACCCACAATCTGATGATTGTTGCCCAGGGGAGTTCTCTTACCACAACTAAACATGCCGTGAAGCCCTTTAGTGGGTCCAGGGAGGGTGCCTTTGTTTCTTTGGACAATCATCTCTTCCTCTGATTTCTAGAAATATTATTTTATTTGTGATTTTTTTTGTTTACTTCTGTGCAGTTTTCCATATTTCTTGACTTAAAAAATAGGTATTATACTTTATAAAAAGCATTAGAGATTTATTAATTTATTGAATGATGATAAACATAGAAGTACACATCATTTTACAAAAAAAAGTTTTGAAGATAATTTGGTGGTTTCTTACAAAACTAATCATGCTCTTACCATACAATCCAGCAATTGAGCTTCTTGGCATTTACCCAGAGTTGAAAACTTATGTCCACACACACACACAAAAACCCTGCTCACAGATGTTTATAAAAGTTTATTCATAGTTGCCAAAACTTGGAAGCAAATAAGATGTCCTTCAGTTGATGAATGGATAAATGAACTGTGGTCCCTCCGGACTGGAATATTATTCAGTGTTCGAAAGAAATGAGCTATCAAGCCATGAAAAGACATGAAGGAAACTTAAATGCATAATACTCAGTACAATAAGCCAATCTGAAAAGGCTGCATATTGTATGATTCCAGCTGCATGACATTTTGGAAAAGGCAAAATGATGGAGAGAGGAAAAAGGTCAGAGGTTGTCAGGGGTTTGGGGAGTGGAGATAAATAGGGGGAACACAGGATTTTAGGGCAGTGAAATTACTCTGTATGATGCTATACTGGTGGATACTTGTCATTATACAGTTGTCTGAACCCATAGAATGTAAAACGCCAGGAGTGAATCTTAAGGTACACCATGGACTTCGAGTGACTTTGATGTGTTACATTTGAGTGATGTGTTACTGTTACAACAAATGCACCTCTCTGGTGGAGATACGAATAGGGGAGACTATGCATGTGTGTGGAGGGGGAGAGGCAGGACATGTGGGAAATCTCTCTACTTTCTTTTCAATTTTGCCATGACCTGAAGACTGCTCTAAAAAAATGGTCTTTAAAGTGAAAAATAACATTTGAAAAAAACAAACAAAAAGGTAGGCTAGGATTCCTAGATACATATGAGAAGCCCTACCCATTTTCTTAAGACATGTTTTAATAATTTAGTACATTCTACATTTAATAATCATAAATTTTTTAATTCAAGTTTTTGCCTCTTAACCACTTGAGTGGAAACAATAAACTGCAAGACTGGGTGTAACGTGGTTTTATATTCTTTTTAAAAATTTAAACTTTCTATTATAAAATATAAGAGGTACAGAAAACCACATTATACAGACATGTAACTTAGTGAATTATTATGAATTAAATATCCTTACTTCTTTACTTTTCATCATAGGTTTGTTAGGTAACTGTGTACCTCTAAACACTGTAGGTTTTATATATATTTCCATGGGTATTTTTTAAAATAGTTTTAGTGGGTTGTACCAGCCATTGCAATAAATTGCATATATTTCACTTGGACAATCTGATATGTTTTGATATAGTTACACACCATAAAACCAACAATACAGTCATGACAGGGAACATTGTTATTGCTCTATGAGTTTCCTTGTTCGAAATCCTCAATTATAATTATTTCCTCCCTCCCCTTCTCCCATTACTCATCCCTTCACCTCTGTGCTGAGGCAATTACTGATCAGCTTTCTGACACTTTAGATTAGTTTGCATTTAATGTAAATGGAATCACACAATATGTACTCTCTTTTTGGGGGGGCTTCTTTCACTCAAGCATTATTTTGATATCCATCTATATTTTTTTGCATTACTAATGGTTCATTCTTTTTACTGCTGAGTAATATTTGATTGTATGGATGTATTGCAATCTATTTATCCATTCACCTGCTGATAGACATTTGGGTCATTTCAATTTTTGCCCTATAACAAATAAACCTGTTGTAAGCATTTATGTAGAAGTTTTTCTATGGACATATGTTCCCATTTATCTTGGGTAAGTACCTAGATGTGTACCATTTTGTCATATGGTACAAATAACTTTAAATGTTCAAAACTGCCATACTGTTTTCCAAAGTGATTGTACCATTTTTTAAAAAATTCCCACCAGGAGTACATGAGAGTTCCAATTGCTCCTCATCTTTGCCAACCCATGATATGATCAGTGGTTTGCTGAGAAGTGTGTTGGTTTCCCTATATTTGGTGATTTTCCACATTTCTCTTACTGATTTCTTATTTAATTTGCTGCACTCAGAGAACACATTCTTGGTGTCTGAAATTTTTTTGTTTATTGATACTATTTTTCTTTTTCTTTCTTTTTTTTTTGCCTAAATTATAGTCTATCCTGGTAAAGATTTTATATGCATGTAAAACAAATGTGATTCTGCAGTTGTAGGACTGAGGGTTTTAGGACTCGATTAGATAAATAAGGTTGACACCATATTTCAGGTCTATTAATATCCTCATTGATATTTTGTCACATACTTCTATAACTGTTCTATTGATTTTTGAGAGAGCAGTGTGAAAACATCCAAGTACAATTGTGAATGTGTCTGTCTCTTTGTAGTTATATAAGTTTTTGCTCATGAATTTTGAAGTCCTGTGACTAGTTGCATACATGTTTAGTGTTATTATATCCTATTAATGAAATGATGCTTTCAATCCATGGCACTGTTCTTGCCTTGAAATGCACTTTGGTATTAATTAAGCCACTTCAGTGATCTTTTGATTAGTGTTAGCTTGGTAAATCTTTTTCCGTCATTTTATTTTAACATAACTGTGCCTTTATATTTAAAGTGAGAGAGTTTGTTATTGTTGTTGTTTATTTTCTTGTAAGCAGCTTATATTTGGGTCCCGCTTTTTAAATCTAACCTAGCAATTTATGCCTTTTTAATGGGTATATTTAAACCATTTATTTTAATGGTTTAACATGATCACTGACGTAATTGTTTTTAACCCACCATATTACATTTTGTTTTCTATTTGTTATATCTGTTTTTTGCTCCCTGTTTACTCATGGTCTATCTTATTTGGGATTACTTGAGTTTTTTTTTTTTTTTTTTTAAGATTTTATTTATTTATTTGACAGAGAGAGACATAGCAAGAGTAGGAACACAAGCAGGGGGAGTGGGAGAGGGAGAAGCAGGCTTCCCACGGAGCAGGGAGCCTGATGTGGGACTCGATCCCAGGACCCTGGGATCATGACCTGAGCCGAAGGCGGACGCTTAACGACTGAGCCACCCAGGCGCCCCTACTTGAGTATTTTTTAACACGATATTCTTAAGTGTGGGCTATGTGGTCAGATGGGCCTGTACAATTTCTAACTCTGTTCTTTACTAGCCTTACTAACTCACTAATTTATGCGAGTTTGGTTAAGCTCCTGCATTCCCTGAGCCTCCATCTTATCTTACTTCCTACCTCACACTGTGAGTATTGCATAGAATGGTCTAAGGGGCTGTATAAGCTCTATGGCCAATGGCGGCTTCTTGATGCCTTGGTTTGGTCACGTGTGAAACTGGGATGAATACTTACCTCACAGAACTGTGTAAGAATGGAGTAGTTTATGTAAGCATAACACTTAAATCACCACCTAACCCCTGGCATTGGTCCATGATTCTTAGCTCTCACTAATAAATGCCAGTTCCTTCTTTGTTAAAAAAAAATGAGCATCTGCCTTCATTCTCTGCCACACAGAGAGAATGCAAGTTGCAATCACTGTGCTGTGCACATACCTATTTAATCTCTACAGATTGTTTCGGGACACCTCAAGTGTATCTGTTCTCCACAACACCCATGGAGAATGTGCTCACTGAGCCTCGCCCTCTGCTGGGCATCAGGAAGAAGACAGTGGGTAGAAATGCAAATATCTTGTACTCTTAGGGAACTTACAGTCTGGTTTGGGAGACCATGTGGTCTGGTTCAGGAAAAGTTAGTCAAATAATCACACGAAGTATAAAATTGCACCTCTAAGTGCCTCAGAAGAGATGTTCATGAAAGCAACCAGTTTTATGGGGGTGGGAATTATCAGAGGCAATACCCCAGTAACCGAGAGAGAGAGAAGTATTTGCTGAGGAAAACATGGGGTGGGGTAGTGAAGGTTGGGGATTATTGCAGAGAAAGCGTACAGCACTTGGGAGGGGTAAAGAACTTGGGTCCTCTGAGGTCTTTGAAGATGGTGAGTGTGGGTGAAGCATAGAGAATGGGGGAAAGGTGGGAGATGAGAGCAGAGGGGGACAAGGGTCTGGGGTCTAAACCAGGATCATGTTAGAGTTTAGTCTTTTCCTGACAGCAATGAGAAGCCATTCAATTGTTCTAGTCAAAGGGGGCCCGATGGCCTGATTCCAGTGGAGAAGAGCTACGTGTTTTTATTTTCCATGAGTGGTTGATCCTTAAGACTGAACTACTTATATCCAAGACAAGCAGAACTCAGGTCTACTGACAACTAGTTGGTATTCCCTCCCATTAGCATCTTTATTATGCTTTGAAAGAAGGAGTAGACCATTTTTATTTGTTCTGTATCTCACTCTGAACAGGAGGGTTGTTTTTTGTTTTTTTTTTTTTTTTTACCACTTTGATCATTTTAAAATGGGTCTGCATTTTCCAAATATTTTACACATGACCCTGCCGCCCTAGAACAGGATGACTGAACTTGTACACAACTCCGTCCATCACAGTTCAGGTGTGTGGTTCCAGGTATGTGTCAGGGGAAGGGAAGGAAGCTAGCCAGTCTCAAAAAGAAGACACAGAATCAAGTGGCCAAGAATACTCTTAGAGTATCATGAGCTGCTCCATGAATGGAAAACAGACCCTGGCAGAATGCCCTCAGTATTCTTATTTCCCTTCATCAAGAAGAAAAGCAGGACCCCAGACCTTGAATATTCATGCCCATAAGACAGGATGCTATTTTCTCCTAAAGAAATTATTGAAACCTTCCAACCTAGGGCTCAATGCCTCTCTTCAACTGTAAGAAAGGGAAAGCTTGAGGTCAAAGTAGTAGGAGGCCTTTTCTAGTTTTTAAATCATTTTAGATGGATGATGTGTATTAATTAGCTTATAGTTGTATTTTAGTGGATAATTATTATATGCACTGATTTATAAAATGAGCTACTACATTTGCTAATTTGGCTATTAACTATTGAATTATACATACTAATAACTCCTCCACAACATAGTATTTTATAATTTTCAAATACTTACACACATATTCATTCTTCTGTTTTCTCACTATAATGTCTAAAATGAGATAAACAGGTCAGATTTTAAGGTCAATCTCTTATAGATACAGAATCTGAATCAGAGATCATAAGCAATTTGTCCAAGGAATCATTAGTTGGGTCAAAGCAAAAATCACACCAGAGAGTGTTAACCAGGCAAGTAGACTTTATTTAAGGCTATTGCAAAAAGAGAAAGAGGCAAGCACTGAATATGGACTCAACAACGCTGAACAAAGACGGCGGAGTTTTTTAACTACTGAGGTAAGCTAGTGGAAAACAACTTTACAGATTTGTTGATTGGTGCAATGTGTCCAACACACTGAGTTCTTCCTGAGTTTGCGATGTTGTTCTCTGTTGATTAGGCCATCTGCATTTGCTGGTAGGTGCCCACTGAAGGTAGGCTCCCCCCCCCCCCCCACAGAGACTGGGAGATAAGGACCTTATCTTCCTTGGTGATTACATTTCACAGGGATGTCTCCCAGGTCCTTGAGAAAGACAATTCTGTGCTGTAAAAGTGGCAAAGACTTTAAAAAGATTTACATCTCAAAGGGGCAGAGAAATAACTTCTATATTTCAAAAAATTAAGTTTTCTAAGTCAATGCTCCGAGAAAAGGGAGGTCAGGGTCATAGAGTCAGGAAGAAGCCAGTCTAAAGTATGGCCAAGGGTGGGAGGATGGGGTAACTGGGTGATGGGCATTAAGGAAGGCATGTGATGTGATGAGCACTGGGTGTTATACCCAACTGATGAATTATTGAACTCTACATCTGAAACTGGTGATGCACTCTATGTTAATTCATTGAATTCAAAAAAAAAAAAAAAAGTATGGCCAAGCTGAGGGGAATCTTAAGGCCTGTGGGCCAGTTGTAAAGCACTAACTAGAATTCTGAGTTCTTCCTGTCCCTTCCTGTCCCTTTGTGTCCTGAGCTTCATTCAGCTCAGGGGAACTCTGAGCTCCCCAAGGCTGAGGCTTGTTTATTCCCAGGTTCCAAGCAGCCTCCAGCCTGGTGGCCAGTGCAAGAGAGGCTCAGGAAATACTTGTGGAATAAACAGATGAACCCCTCACCACCCCTCACCATTATTTTACCGTATGCCTGGAAAGAGCATCCAAATTTTTATGCGATGGTGAAACTCTTCGCTTATCGAAAAGTGTGGTGATTTAAGACAGTATCAGATTGAAAACCCTTGGACCTTAGGTACTTTTTTTGTGTTCATTTTATTAACTAGCTGGGGACACAAGAAAAGTAGGCAATGGGAAGAACCTTAACCTGTACAAAACTGGAGGAGCCATGAAATTGAAATCTTCCTTTTATAAATCTGGTATGGAAAAAATGGTGCCATTAAATAAATTACCTTTCCTGCATTCGTGTAAGCTGGTGTCTGGACACCATTAATCCAGTTAGCCTCTGGTAGTGTCATTTAGACCACAAAATTAACACCTCATTAAGAAAATTAGTATGGAAACTAGGTAACTGCAGAGTAATTATTGCTTGAAAGGGCGAGGTTTCAAAAGGTGGAGTGAAGAGGTTGGCACTTCTATTAATTAAATGTTCTCTAAAGACAGCATCCGCCTGATGGGAGAAATCCATGATGTCTCCATGTTTGGAAAGAAATTACAGGATGCCTACAAAGTCCTTCTTCACCCCAGCCACACATCATTAGTCATTCAGTGTGAAGCACATAAAGATCCAGAAGGATATTTTGGTATGCGCCCATGTTACAAAGTACACCTTCTCCCTTCAAAATGAATTTCATGTTTTCCAAATCCCAATGTTGAGCTTTTGCTTGCATTGGCTTTGGTTTAGCCTCTATAGACTGTGGCCTTTCTTTAGTTAATTCATTCATCACATATTTATTGAACTTAATATGTTCCAAGTACTGAGCCAGGTCCTGGGTGTGTGGTGATGGAGGAGGCAGCTCTGACCCGACCTTCGTGGGGCTGAAAGTTTAATGTGAAATTATAGCATAAATAAATTTCCTTAATATCTATTGTGTATTTGAGCTAAAGGACTTCGCACTAAATGAGAGTTCACCTTACCTTAAAATACATTTATCATTAAAGTCAGATTCTGAAGTAGACTCAAAACCAATCTGCTGGCCTAATATCTGTGTCCAAAAAGTTTTTAAAGCCATGGCTGAGGAGTAACCAGTGTTCCCAACTTGAGTTTTCAGTAAGAGGATTATTAACAAAATAATGACCCATTCACACAATGGATTATTGTGATGCCACCGAGTGATGATTATGAAGAAATACTCATAACATCAATTGAGGAAAATAAGCTAGAATTATATGTACGCCATCATTACAACTATTTAAAAATAAAAAGGGTAAAAGTCAAAATTAAATACATCAAACTACTAATTACGATTACGTTAGCACATATTAGAGGGACACTGAGTGAGAAGGGCCTGTGTCAACAGGATCATAAGGTAACTACCCAAAGTCCTGGGAGTTAGGGTGAGCGGCTCGGGAGTCATTTGAAATACAACAGGAGATAGAATGTTGCAATGCATTAACTCACCTAGGAAATTATGAAACATACATTATATTAGTATTTGTCCTATAGTAATCAAGGACAGATCTAGACTTTATGAGGACTGAACTTATAATTTATAAGCTTGTGCAATTGACTTTCTTAAAAAAGTAAATTTTATTTTTTAGAGCAGCAAAGCTGAGGACAGAGAGTCCCCATATGGCTTCTTTCCACACAAATGCACAGCCTCCCTCCCTAGCAACATCCCTCACAAAAGGGGTACATTTGTTATAATCCATGAATCTATACTGACATGTTACTCAAAGTTCATAGTTCATATTAGGGGTCACTCTTGGAATGCTGTACATTCTATGGGCTTGGACAAACATGTAATGGCCTGTAACATTTATACTATTATACAGAATGGTTTCCTTGCTCTGAAACTCCTCTGTGCTCTGCCCATTCATCTACCCCTCTCCCAGCACCTGGCAACCACTGGTCTTTTTACTGTCTCTATAGTTTTGCTTTTCCTTCTTTTTAAATTATTTATTCAAGTATAATTAACATAGAGTGTTATATTAGTTTCAGGTATACAACATAATGATTCAACCATTGTATCCATTTCTCAGGGCTCATGGAGAAAAGTGTACTCTTGATCCCCTTTATCTATTTCCGCCCCCCCCCCCCACCTCCCTTCTGGCAACCATCTGTTTGTTCTCTGTACTTAAGAGTCTGGTTTTTTGTCTTTTTTTTCCCTTTGCTTGTTCATTTATTTTATTTCTTAAATTCCACATATAAGTGAAATCATATGGTATTTGTCTTTCTCTGACTGACTTATTTCACTTAGCATAATACCCTCTTGGTCCATCTATGTTGTTACAAATGGCAATATGGTTTTGCCACTCTTGAAAAGTTGGAATCATAAGCAAGTAGCCTTCTCAGAGTGGCTTCTTTCACTGAGTAATACGCACTTAAGTTTCCTTTATGTCTTTTCATGGCTTGATGGCTCATTTCTTTTCGTGCTGAATAATATTCCATCATATGGATATACCACACTTTGTTTATCCATTCACCTACTAAAGGATATCTTGTTTGCTTCCTAGCCAAGGAAATTATGAATAAAGCCACTTAAATATCTGTGTGTAGGTTTTTGTGTGGACATAAGTTTTCAGTTCATTTGGGGAAATACTAAGGAATGTGATTGCTGGATCACATAGTAAGAGGATGTTTAGGCTTGTTAGAAATTGCCAAACTGTAAAAGATACTGCCAAGTGTCTGTACCATTTTGTATTTCTGCCAGCAATTAATGAGAGTTCCTGTTGTAATACAACTTCGCCCGAATTTGGTGGTGCTAGTGCTCTGGATTTTAACCATTCTACTGAGTGTGTCGTGGTACCTCATTGTTATAATATGCAATTTCCTAATGACATAGGATGTAGAGCATCTTGTAATATGCTTATTTGCCATCTATTCATCTTCTTTGGTGAGGTGTCTTCAGTTCAGGTGTTTTTCTCATTTTTCAAATTGGATTGTTTGTTTTCTCATTGTTGAAATTTAAGAGTTCTTCATATATTGTACACAAAAGCCTTTTATCAGATGTCTTTTGCAAATATTTTTCTCTTTTCCTCATCTTTATTGATGTATAATTGACAAATAAAATTATGTATATTTAATGTGTACAACTTGGTATATTTATATATGTGTACACTATGAAATAATTGCCACAACCAGCAAGGGATATTGTTCATATAGTCTTATCTCTACAAAACAGGATTCAATCCTGTGATTTCTACACTTCAGAGATATTTAAATCAGTAACGATCAACCAGGGAGTTGAGGTCTGTGATGAACAATTAATTTAATAAGTTGGAAAACATTTAAAAAGATGATGTAACATCACATAAAAGCATAAAATAGAAGTGAATAAATAGACTAGAATAGAAAGCATGACAGTAAATTGCATGTACGAAGGTAACAGCTGTCCTTGAAACTTGCGTGAGTACTGGTTGCCATGTGAGATGCAATTTTTATTAAGTATAATAACCAAAAAAAAAAAAAAAAGATTAAAAGCCATTTTTCATCTACTCTAGAACAAACATAAAAGGTCTTTATGTTTGAACATTGGAATACATACAGAGACGTGCCAGGTGTTGGAGTGTTGTGCATTTGTCACTTTCTTCTGGCTGTTAGAGTTCAATAGCACCTTGATGACATATTTATATTTGAAGGCACATCAGGCTTTGTATAAAAATTAAGATGTATTATTTGACCCCTTGTGCATTCTTCAAGTGTAACTAACAACTCTTCAAACTCTCCTGTGTCTTCTGATTCTGTCCATTAAACCCTTGTTCACAGAGGGTTTCCCTCAAAGAAATTCAAGGTGGGCAAAAAGTAATCAATCACATCTCCATTTTTATCTCTGATTGGTGGGGGAGGAGAGGAGACTTCGGACCTTTCATCACCTCTATTTTGTAGAGTAGAGAACATAGAATACCAAAAGGGCAGGCTGAATGAATGAAGTGACCACAGATTATTTTCTTTCCTTCTTGGCCATTGGACACAGTGTTTTTTGGTCCTCACTCCCAGAAATTCCTTCAACATCCCTGAGTTGTGAAAGGCTTGTGTTGGGTCATTGATACTCCCCGTGTCCTCTTTGCCCTGCTTTTGGTCCTTGAGGACAGAACTGACCATAGCTGAGCCTGCCTTCCTCACAGAACTTCCTCCTGGGGGAAGACTTGGCCTCTCCAGAAAGATTTTCTGTATATTCTACAGAAAATGTCACAAGATGACCATGATTATGGCTGAGATGGTTGAGACCCACGGAGAGGTCCAGATGAACAGCTCAGGGTTAGGGGGGGTGTTGGGGGAATGAGTGAGTGCAGTGGATAGTCTGCATCATATCAATTAATTATAATTACTAGATCTCAGGATCTCTATTCTACCTGCTGCCTTTATCTTACTCTTTTTTCCCCCAAAGACATCATTGTAAACTTACATCAAACTCAATCATTTTTAAAACACATCTTTCAGGAAAATTGGAATGTTATCACCACCTATTAATATTTTAACTAAAAATTGTTTGGTTTACATTGCTGGTATTACATATCAATTAGTGAAATTTATTATTAAAAGCAAATTAGAACATGAAAAACTATCATTTGCATTTTATTTTTTTAATTATTTTTAAATTCAAATATAATTGACATACAGTGTTATATTAGTTTCAGGTGTACAGTATAACAATCAGACAATTCTTTAGTGCATTTTCTTTAAAAGATTTATTTATTTTAGAGAGAGAGTGTGAGCAGGGGGAGGGGCGGGGGAGAGGGAGAGAGAGAGAAGCAGACTCCACACTGAACACAGAGCCTGACATGGGGCTGGATCTCATGACCCTGAGATCATGACCTGAGCCAAAATCAAGAGATGCAGATGCCCAACTGACTGAGCCACCCAGTGCATTTTATACACAGTATATAATAGATCAATAATGAATAATTTTTAATATGTTAAAAGCTAGTCGTTATTTAAACACTATTGATTAACATGCTCTACACATAATAGCATGTAATATGAATTACTGTGTATCTTTAGCAAGATATACATAATGAATATAAACAGGTATTTTAGAGTTAACATAACTTACTTATCATTATAGTTATGCCATTTATCATACATATTTATGTATGCATTAATACATAGAGTCATGCATTAATATTCTCATTGCTTCACTGCATTTCATTGTGGCAAGCCATCACATCCCATACAACTAGAGCCAATGTTCTTCTTCTAAAGATTTTATTTATTTATTTGAGAGAGAGGATGAGAGGCGAGAGAGAGCACATGAGAGGGGGGGAGGGTCAGAGGGAGAAGCAGACTCCCTGCTGAGCAGGGAACCGGATGTGGGACTCGATCCCGGGACTCCAGGATCATGACCTGAGCCGAAGGCAGTCGCTTAACCGACTGAGCCACCCAGGCGCCCCAGCCCATGTTCTTCTTCTTAAAATCCACTCCCCAACATTTTTTCCCACATCATTATGCCCTTTTATTTACCTACCAGTCCAGAGATGTCCTTCACACTCAGCTGAACTATTAGTTTCCGCTTCCCTGGAACCTCTTCCTATACTCTGTCTCCTCTAAACTCCCCTCAACTCCTGTAGCAGCTTCAGCTGGGGCTTCTCGCTTAACACGTACCCCCTGCTATGTGTGCTGTTCCGTAACATTCATCAACGTGTTCTTCCCTGTCACCAGGCAGCAAGTTCCCTTGTATTCTTGTTCCTGTCTTCATGCGCCACTGGCCCTCGGACATACGAGTGGTCAAAAAATCTTTATTGATTGATTCAGATGTGTAGGTGAATTGCTTCACACCACTTAATGGAAAACGTCCTGACATCTCACATTCTTTACTAGATAACAAACATTTTTGCACACTTAGAATTTTCTATATAAAATGTGTACAAACACCCTTGAAGCTACACAATATGTAGTAATTTGTAATTATACTGAGGCTTAAATCAGCGTAGCCGTATGCATCCTATCTCAAAGAAAACTTGGTTCTCGTTTGACTTATAGTCATTTAAGCCTCCAAATAGCCCTGTGAGTTGGGTATTATGATTCCAGTTTTACAGAAGAGGAACTTGAAGAAAATAAATTCTCCGGTTGGATGTGCAAACTTAATCATTTGTGAGCAACTTGGGAAATGTTCTCAGCCATATTGTTGATCTTGAGTCTTGAGACTTTTTTTAAATGTGTTTTTGCGAGAGAGAGAGAGAGAGAGCGCGAGCGGGAGCATGAGCAGGGGTGAGGGGCACAGGGAGAAACAGACTCCCCACTGAGCAGGGAGCCCGATGCAGGACTTGATCCCAGGACCCTGAGTTCACAACCTGAGCCGAAAGCAGATGCCTAGCGACTGAGTCACCCAGGTGCCCTGTCTTGAGACTTTGTATCTTAGTTCTAGTAAAATAATGTCAGTAATGTTGCTCTTAACCAATGCGAAATGTGGCTTTTGAACAGTATTTGGGAGGCACTTGAAAGTTTGCAAGCATCGCTCCTCAGACGTGTCTGCAGCTTCCAGCGACAGCGCTGTAGTTCTTGTTCCAACTGCAATTACCGCAGAGGTAACAGTACAATTCCAAGGTAATGATAATCATGTGTACTCAATAGGTGCACGGTGGGAAAATGGGTAATCGCAATCACAATGAAATGAAACAGAAGAGGTTTAAAAAAACTTTTCCCCTTGGAAGTCTTTGACATCTAAGCTTGCTTTAAAATAAAAATTTTATTGTGTTTAAACTGGTTGATTTAACTGATGCCCAAATTCCTTCCTATGAGGACTGGCTACCTTGCTTTCCCCCTTGGGTCTAGAAATTGGTCTTTTGTCCAGACACAGTATGGGAAATGGTATAGATCCATGAAGTAGGGTGTGGACATTTTACTTTTATAAAGGTATGTGGCCATAGATCATAAGAGCCAGAAAGAAGGTCATGCCTTTAATATTTAAACCAACTCTTGGAGGGGTGTCTGGGTGGCTCATTCCGGTAAGCATCTGACTCCTGATTTTAGATCTTGATCTCAGAGTCTTTTTTTTTTTTAAAGATTTTATTTATTTATTTGAGAGAGAGAATGAGAGACAGAGAGCATGAGATGGAGGAGGGTCAGAGGGAGAAGCAGACTCCCTGCCGAGCAGGGAGCCCGATGCGGGACTCGATCCCGGGACTCCAGGATCATGACCTGAGCCGAAGGCAGACGCTTAACCACTGAGCCACCCAGGCGCCCCATTGATCTCAGAGTCTTGAGTTCGAGCCCAACCCCCACGCTGGGCTCCACACTGGGCTTGGAGCCTCCTTAAAAATAAATGAATAAAATAAACCTACTTTTGGAATTTTTCCTAAGAAACGGACTCAACTGAATTAAATGACCATTTGCATGAAAGTACTTATTACTTTATCTAAGATGGGAAATAAATGAAGATAGGTACAGTATCCAAGAGGATGGAAATGTTTAGAAAATTACATAACCAATTGTAATGACTGGAAACATGAAGACAAAGATGGAGTTTATGCATAAACATTAAAAATGTGTTTTTAATTGATGTTTTTCTCGGTTTGCAAGGATGTAGATATGGCCATGCACACACACACACACACACAATAATATACAGGTGTTTTTGCTATAAAACCATATGCGATTCTTGAAAATCTTACTTCTTAAAACAAACCTCACACTAAAATTAGCGTGACTCATCAGAACAACAAGCTGCTCAAAACCTTTGCAACACTGAAAGTAGACTACCAAAAAAAACCAGTCATTAGTCTCTGGAGAGATGAGGTGACAGCTAAAGGTTTACCTGTGACATATGGGAAGTGCACAGGAACAGCACAAGGGGCAGGCTGACCTACAGACCCTGAGACATGCGGCGGAAGCACAGCTCTGGGCAAACAGGCTGCGGTCGAGGTGGGCGCTGGTGGAAGGGCAACCTGCTGCGATCTGAAGATCATCCCAGATGACCTGGGGTCTGATGATGAATTTTTACATACAGCAAGGGGGGCGTGATCCATGAAAGAAATAATTCATGAGCTGGACTTCGTTAAAATTAAACATTTCTGCCTGTGAGAAACACTGTAAATGAAAAGACAAAGCACATGATTTGTCAGGAAGCCTGGCAAAATGCAGAGAGAAAATATTTGCAAAACACACGTCTAATAACAGACTGTTGCCCAAGAACTCTAACCACTAAGGAAACACACAGCTTGATAAAAGTGGGTTGGTGTTTAATCGCCACAACTGCATGAATTCTGATAGTGATCCACATCTTCCTGTGAGACAGCCAGGTTATAGGAGGTTCTGATGTCTGCACATTAGCAAGATCACCTGAGGTGTTTTCTAGGTGGGGCAATATTCGTATCTGTGTGGAATCATGTTTTTTTAACTTTAGTTTATTGTTTTCCTTGTATAAGTTTAGATAGTGTGTCTTTTCTATGTCATATTTCTTCTTAGAATGCCCAAATGTGGATTCGATACATGTCAGTTTTGCCATGTGGCCAAAAAGCCGTATTTTCAAAAACTCTGTGGGCTTGTAAATGAATGGTAAAATCAGCATCTTCAACATTATTTTATAAAGACTGTGTTTCCTCATCCAGGATACTGTTGACATTTGGGTCAGACAATAAGTTCTAGAAGCTGTACTGTGCATTGTAAAATGTTTACCAACGACACTGGGCTCTACCCACCAATTACCAGCAGTGTAGAACAAACCTTTTTGCAAAGAAACCAAAGAAAATCAGTTGGTACTTAGGTGATCTAATAGTTAAGGGGATCATAAAATTCCCAAGGGTCCAGTGAAAATTTGTTCCTTTTTTAAAAACTGATATCACCATTTTCCTCATTCATTCATGGTGATAAAGCATAACTAGACATTTTTATTTTTTAAGATTTTATTTATTCATTTGAGAGAGAGGGAAAAAAAGCACATGAGTGGGGGAGGGGCAGAGGGAGAGGGAGAAGCAGACTCCCCACTGAGCGTGGAACCCGACATGGGGCTCGATCCCAGGACCCCGAGATCATGACCTGAGACAAAGTCAGACACTTAACCAACTGAGCCACCCAGGTGTCCTAGATATTTTGAAGTGTAAAGGTAAAGCCCAAAGAAAAATGAATATCACTGTTCAGTTAAAAAATACACAGGAAAGTAGAAATGTATCCTCCTTGTAGCAAGACCCACCTCTAAATACACATTTAATTCTAAAACATAATCTTGATACTTGTTTTAAATGTTAAATCTTAGGATCCCAACGAACAATCTTCTCCAAATTGTGACACTTTCAAAACCAGGACAACATATAAAATGATAATAGTCCGAGTTCTCCAACTTAAAATAACAAGCCAAGAAATTCATTAACTATTTTCATCACAGAGGGAAACACAAAGTGGAATAAAGAAAAGCTACAGGCTCGATTTCATAATCCCTGTTGTAACAGGGTGTCTATGAATTTCCATAGGTTACTCTAAGAAAGCCATCTTCATGACCTGAGCCAAAGCAGATGCTTAACCGACTGAGTCACCCAGGCGCCCCAGCATCCATTACTTTTATCATGTCCTCGTTTGTCAAAGTGAGGGAAGGGGCAAAAGGCCAACCACCCTCTGCTCATGATTTCCGCGGGCCAACATGCATCAGGCCACCAAGGTGAAGGGGTGGTCACAGAACCAGTCAGATCTAGCAAGATGAGATCATTGTGTGTTACTACCTGATACACCCATGAGAGAGATACATACCAACTTGCTAAGATGTCTCGTATTATC
This sequence comes from Mirounga leonina, assembly GCF_011800145.1. Lineage (NCBI taxonomy): Eukaryota > Metazoa > Chordata > Mammalia > Carnivora > Phocidae > Mirounga > Mirounga leonina. The sequence continues at coordinate 6,206,034 of NW_023270865.1, read as the reverse complement.
TCTATAAATTAGATGTTTTCTACTGATACCTGGTAGAGGCTTTACAAGCTGCTGAGTATTATTATTTAAAGACCATGACAAGTAAATGGTATGTCCTTGTGCAATCACTTGATGGAGGAAAGGGCCATAGAGTATAGCACTGGGACTTATTTATTAGTATGTTTCTGTCTCTTGTTTTAGTTGAAATTCCTTTCTCTAACAAGGAGTACTATACGAGTTGGTATTACAAGATGAAAAATTAACTCTGCAAACTAGCTGTACTAATCCTTAAGATACACCAGTGAAGTACTTTGGATTGGATTTAGGATACAAATTATCCACTTGCTGATGTCCATTTAACAGTGCTGCTTCACTGGTGGTCTTGACCTATGTCTGCCTCTAAGCAGTGTTTAGAAGTATGTAAACCTAAGGATACAATAAACACTTGCATTTAAAACTGTGTGTGTAGAAATTTTCTTGCATATTATATTCCTATTTGTTATATATATATGCTCTCTCTCTCTCTCTCTCCCAAATAAATAAATCTTAAAAATATATATATAAGGATAAGCAGATTTCAATAAAGCCTTTCAACTGAAGGAAGATTTTAAGTCCTGAAATAGTCTAAATATTAATACTAAAAATGAAATACAATATAAGCCAAATTTCCCTATATACATATATATGTGTATATATATATATAACCAATATGACATATATAATAATACATGTACATGATAATATATAACAATATATAATCATATATCACATGTACATATATATTTTATAAACCTAACTTTCTCCATGCTTACCTCGTATATAATAAACAAAATACTTTGTGAATTGGCGTGTTGTTAAAAATGTTGGGCAAATCAAATACTCCACACTCATTTGGAATTAGTTGGGAAGAGCTGCATCTTCTTACATTAGGATCTTGGTCATATTTAAAGACTTAAAAAAAAAAAAAGCACTGTTTTATTTTTGTTGGAAATGGTTCTTGTTTTTTTCACATGTTTTAATGAATGAATTACATAACTTTAAAATGATAACAGCTAGCAGAATGGAAGAAGCTAGTTAATTAACTTTGTGGGAAATTTGGAATTATCTAGCTACACTTTGTGATTTTTAAGCTTAAATTAGAAGATAGCTGCACTTTATCATATTATCATATACCACGTAATTACAATATTTTATCACTGCTACCTTCCAGAAAAGAAAGTGAATACATGATATATATACTTATAAATATCTCAGAAACATTTTCATATGAAATTTTTTTAGTAATTGCATACTTAATTTATTGTTTACACTGGGAGTTTTAACTGTTCAGGTGTAGGCTTGGGTATTTCTGAAGGAATATATAAAAGTAAAAATGGAAATTAATGTCAGTTGATTTATTATATCAATAAAGATCCAAAAGTGACAATAAAGATCCAAAAGAGAACTACATATATGATTCATAGGCATAAAAATAATTTCTGTTTGCATTAAATGAACTGCAGGAGAGTTTGGACTCTATATTTAACAGACATTTCATGCTTAAAATTCTTAAATCATCCATATGTTTCTTAATATAAGGATAAACAAGGACACCTGAGTGGTGCAGTCAGTTAAGTGACCATCTCACGGTTTTGGCTTATGTCATGATCTCTGGGTCATGAGAGGGAGCCTCATGTCAGATTCCACACTCAGTGTGGAGTCTGTTTGAGATTCTGTCTCTCTCTCCCTCTGCCCCTCCCCCCACTCTCATGCTCTCTCTCTCTCCCAAATAAATAAATCTTAAAAGTATATATATAAGGATAAGCAGATTTCAATAAAGCCTTTCAACTGAAGGAAGATTTTAAGTCCTGAAATAGTCTAAATATTAATACTAAAAATGAAATACAATATAAGCCAAATTTCCCTAGCTGTCACTAATGATTTATTTTATATCAATATATACTATATATATCTTATAAGACCATTTATATTAAGATATCTATCTATTTATCTACATGCAATTTGAATTTCTTAATTCTGTTCTTTGAATTGTCATTGTTCATTGTTGGTTGGAAAGGAAATCATTTGAATTTAAACAGCCCCTTTGTTTTAAATAAAATTTTATTTAGTCTTGAGTATCACAACACTATATGAATGTGCTCAAGAGAATTGCTGATTTACACTGATGTTAAAAGTTTTAAGACTATGATTAATGTTGTTTGGATAATTTTTTTGTTCAAATGTGATTCTGTGTTGCATTATATAAAAAGTATAGTGTAATTGAGGCAGAATTAGTACAATTTCTGGTGTTTGGGGAGAGGATCTCTAAATATATTTTAATTAAAACAATGTGATTTGCATCTTGAACATTTTTTCATGATTCCACTTTCTTAATAGTTTCTAGTGTAACTCTTTTGAATTATTTATGCTGCATTTTATTTTATTTAAGATTTTATTTATTTGAGAGAGAGAGAGTGAGAGAGAGAGAGCATGAGAGGAGGTAGGGTCAGAGGGAGAAGCGGACTCCCCACCGAGCAGGGAGACTGATGCAAGACTCGATCCTGGGACTCCAAGATCATGACCTGAGCCGAAGGCAGTCGCTTAACCGACTGAGCCACCCAGGTGCCCCTTATGCTGCATTTTAAAACATCTTTCTCAGTTTTCCCTCTTGACTCTAAAACCAGCTACTTCAAATAATCACTCAGCAAGAGAACTGACATGGTCTGTTACCTTGTTTCTCATGCAGCCCCACCCTCAGGTATGCAGGAATGTGTGAACTTGGGGCTGAGTGCTGAGAGGAGACAGATTGTGAGTCAGTTTTGACCCAGTGATCCCATTGCTCCCCCCCCCCGACCCCCCGCCGCCGCAGAAAGAAGGCTGGACCCCAGACCTTGTGATCTTCCTGCTGTCCCAGGGGTGGAATGGGCTTCCAGATGAGCCAGGTATGTGGGCAACAGAACCACCAGGCTAGGTACCTACCTACTCTGCTCCCAGCGTCGCCACCCTCACATTACAGCATGGACTGGTTGACCTGCAGTTTGAGGTTTGCATCTAGCTGAGTGCACCTGCAGCATCCCTTTCCATTGAACTGAATGGCCCTCTTTCTTTTCCGACATCCCTGTCTTCTAACCTGGAGTGGACGGCATCCCTGGGCCTCAGTGGTGCCTTCTGCTTGCTGGACTGAGCTCGTCCTCATCAGTCACTTCTGTTCCAAGGCCTCTCGGCCTGGGCTCCCTGGACACTCTGACAGTGAGTCTGCTGGAAAGTGGAGCGTGCTCTTTAGAATTCAACCTATCATTCTGAGTAGGACCCAATGGGCCCCGGGTTTATGGTACTGTCGGCTGAATAAAGTAACATGAAATAAGCAGCTACACCACATCTGGGATCATTTTCAGGGCTTTTGGTTACATTTTGTAACTGCCTACCATACTCACTGAAAATATGCTCAGCGAAACTGTGGTATAAACAAAATTGGGAGATTGTTTTCCATGTGTTTCTCAGTTCATCATGGTGACATTTCAGCTCAGTCCTGTATTTAACTGTTGGTTCCTTTGCATAGATTTAGGGGTCAGCTCCAACCTCACAAAATTGTGGATTTCATCTTTAATGCCCTCCTACACATTTAAAGTACATTCTGGCTTATGGTTATTATTAATCCACGTAGGTAAATTTCACATAGTTTTTAAGATTCCTATTCTGTTGTACTGGCATGCTTTTTGTTTTCATTAATGAAAAGTACATGGCTTACAATGATCTTTTAATTAAGTTGTATTAACCCTATTTCAGGTGGTACCACTTCAAAGGGCACTTGTATGGAGGGAGACTCTCCCAAAAATATCCCAACCAGATATTTGATATTTGATTAATATTCCAAAGTACAACTACATCAGATTCACTGAGACCTTTACCAGGAGAATATTACAACCCATCAATAAGCCATCAGCCCTTTCTTTCTTAACCATGTTCCTCAGTCACCAATGAAGATGTCATTCCTTTTTTAGTAAACAGTCGAAAGGAAAGATGGTGTTGACAAAGCGGGTGTGCTATTCATGAAGTGATCACAGGACAGTCCTGCGCCGGACACATCGCTGTTTGACCCCACCCCTGCCCCCACCCCTACTCCCATCCCCCCACTCCTGTTGGTACGGGGAAAGCCTTAATAGTTGAGTTGTTTCTTTGCTCTTTTGGAACTTTGTACACGTTAAGATTAGCTGAAAGTTTTGAAACCCTCTAAAACATCAGACGAGCAGGCAAGCGCTCTTCCACTCTGCTGGGCTCCCTTGGGAGCACAGCCATCTCCCCGCCATCAACTAACCCTTGCCATGAACTTTCTCAGGCTAAGCATTTGGACGTGCAATGAGGACGAAGCTCCTTTACTCCAGTTATGTGTGTTTGTTGGGTGTCCCTGTGCAACTCTGTATAAAGCAAGTCTTCAGGGAAAACTGGGATGTCGAGGTTGGTTGGGGAACTTACGTATTTAAGATGTTATTTGGTTTATGGAAATAACATTCATAATTAATTTTATTAATGGAAGAAAAATGGAAATCTAATTAATAAATGAGATGGATGTTAAGAACGAGGCAGAATTTATAGCATAAAGAAATATGAAACAAAATGTGATATAGTGTTGATAATTTAGTTCACATGGGACTCTGAAGGGAATTTCTTCAGCAGAGACCAAGATGATAAAAAATGGATAATTTATGGAGAAACAATAATTGCTTTAAAATGTAAAATGAGAATATGTCATTGCATAGCAAAATTAAGATTTTAATTTTTAATGCATTCTGAAATGCATCTGTGACTTTCAATGTCTTAAGAAGCTAGCAGCCAGGGCGCCTGGGTGGCTCAGTTGGTTAAGCGACTGCCTTTGGCTCAGGTCATGATCCTGGAGTCCCAGGATCGAGTCCCATATGGGGCTCCCTGCTCAGCAGGGGGTCTGCTTCTCCCTCTGACCCTCCCCCCTCTCATGTGCTCTCTCTCTCATTCCCTCTCTCAGATAAATAAAATCTTTAAAAAAAAAAAAAGAAGCTAGCAGCCCAAGAGATCCAGTGAAATTCAAAAAAAAAAAACCAAAAAACAAAAAAACAAACAAAAAACTTGCTAGTTATTTGGTCAAAGTCAATAGTGTGCAGAAAACCGTAGAACTGAAATCCCAAGAATGTATCCAATGTGTAGATATTTGTCCATCAGAACGAACAAACAAAAAACCCCTAAAACAAGCAGAGCCGGAGTCCCCCCAAGTAACTCACTTCCTTGCCCCCTCTGCTGTTTGTGATTACAAATAACATGAGGCCCCTCTCTCAGGAGCCCAAGCTATTTGTGGTAGGGGGCAGAGGGTCTCAGAAGAACTGCTTCCTCACAATTACAGGGAATCCGGAATTAACGGCTGGCAGGGGCTTTGCCTCCCAGCAGTCTCTCGTAGGTAGGAATCCTCAGTGGAAAGGACGGAGCTAATCTAGCCACTTCTATTTCCCTTCTGACCTCCCTGTCAGAGATCCTGCGATTTTAGAGGGTGGCATTTATAACAGCTCTTTCTGTGGCTTGTTTCCCGAGGACTAAGGTAGAAGGATGGCTTGAAGGAAAAAGGGACTTAAAGGAGAAAGATCAAAAAAAAAAAAAGAAGGAAGGCAAGGTTTTGGTAACTTTGTAATGCAGCTCAATTGATGTAATAAAACTGTTTGAAAACCCCATGCTGCCTGCAGCTTTCAGAGTGACTCTGCCGTTTTTGTTTTGTTTCATTATTTCTTTGTTTTTTTTTTAAACTATAAAACTATGCCCAGTGTTTCAGAGGTGCCCTGCTGTGGGCAGTAAGAAGGTAGCTGCACACGGTGGTTTGCTTCTGTGGGGGGAATGATAGCTCGGTTGCCCTATTTTTATTAATAGTCAGGGTTTTGATGAGCATTTTAAAGAAGGGTTTTTCTTTGCCCTCCCTACCCCTTATTTTATTGGAACTGAAACTAGTGTCATGGAGTCTGGGCATCCTGCACCTCGCCAATGGCGGTGGGCCCGTTGTTTTCCGCTTCCTCCTGTATGGTCAGAGAAGCTACACGGCGCTTTGTGGAATTAAATGCTGAGAGTTCTGATGGTAAACAGCTTTTCTGGCTCCTTTCAAACATGTTCTCAAAATAAATCCCAGCTTCCTCCCGGAATTCTCCATGTATCAACACCTACGTTAATGTTAATATTTACTGACTAGTTGGTGAGTTTCACTTTTAGTAACTCTGCAGGCATACTTGCATATGCTTCCTAAGGTTACATTCTTTCAGTCAATTGTTATCTTCCACTTTATTTTCCCTCTTTTTTTTTTTTTTAAGATTTTATTTATTTATTTGACAGAGAGCACAAATAGGCAGAGAGGCAGGCAGAGGGAGAGGGAGAAGCAGGCTCTCCGCTGAGCAGGGAGCCGGATGCGGGGCTAGATCCCAGGACCCCGGGATCATGACCTGAGCCGAAGGCAGCCGCTTAACCGACTGAGCCACCCAGGCACCCCTATTTTCCCTCTTTTATAGCCTGGCTTCAAAACGTCTATCCAGAAACTGCTGTCTCTTAATTAGAAGACAACTTCCCTTTCCCTAGTACTTGAGGATAGATGGGAAAATGAGAATGTCTAAGGTCTTAAGCTCGGAGAGTTGGGGCCATGGGCAAAATGTGGTGATCTTGAGAGGGAAGTCTAACATTCCTCTTTGATCTTAAAAATAAAAGATACAGGAAAAGAACAGATAGCCAGGCAGCATACTTAGGTGATACCTCTAAGTGCTCAGAGAAATGTACTCTCATTATATGGTGACTGTTTGCCCAATTGATTTCCTGGTTCTCTAGACCTTCAACCATGAAATATTAAACAATCTTTCTCTGAAACTAGAAATGACTCACTCTTCAAGAGGAGACCTTGATTTTTAACATTAATGCATTTGTTGATTTGTCTTACTCAGTATATTCACACGAGTGACAAATCTTTTTTTTTTTTTTGACCAGTCTTATTTATGACCCCATGCACGTGCTCTACCTCTCTGTCATATGGCCACCATCGCATTTATCCAGCTACTTATTATCTCACGTTTGATTGTGGTAATGTCTTCTTTACGTGAACATATAAGCCTCAGCAGACACACCCCACTGCCAACCCCTCTCATACTTAATGCTGAGCAGGAACCCCTAGGTTCTTGAACATCATGTTCTTGGTCTCCATTCAATGGTTCACCCTGGTTCTAGCTTCCATTCATTCCTGATTTTGGTCATGCACCACACAGTTAAACTGCAATCTTGTTATTTGGAGTTTGGCATTTGCATCTATTTTCCCGATTCAATCCAAAAGTTTCACATCAAAGACTGGCTTATGTTTGCTCCATAAGCTTTTCCAGCCCATGTCCTCACCTGTCTGAGGGCTCAGACACCACACAGAAATACAGTCAGCTCCTGAAATCTCAGCACTCTTGGCCACCAGAAGATGACCTTACTTACTTACTTTACTCTTACTATTTGTACTTTCTATTTTTCTCCAAACACCACGATATACTCAAGATGCCTCACCTTGTTGATAACCTTCAACTTCACATTACCTTCTACCTTTTATCAGGAGTTTTTCTGATGTGAAGAAAAAGTTGTTGTCACCTCCCTGGACTGGTGTCAGAAAACCAAACCCCCCAAAATACTTTTTTGTAGTTACTAGCTACCATTTTCCTTTATTCTACTCCCGAATGCATTTCCTTTGATATATATAAGATGTAGTGATAGCACTGAATTAATATAATGTTTTCTGTCCTGCACATCCTGGGCTTTTGTCCTTTTCCTCGTGTTTGTCTTGGGTTGTAAACATCTGTGGTTGGGAAGAGACCTTTGCAATTCTGTCTACAGTGTGTCCTGCAGGCAAGGAGGGCCTTAAAGGAGACTCACTTATTATCCTCTTATTTCTAAAGAAAGGATCTGGGAAGGAAAAGGGAGCAAAGGAATTCTACCATTTCCTAGAAGTCTCCCCCTGGTAGACTTAGTGCACAAACTATTACACTTAAACGACCCTTCAGATCATGAAGTAGGATTTTTTAAAAATTTTTTTATTGTTATGTTAATCACCATACATTACATCATTAGTTTTTGATGTAGTGTTCCATGATTCATTGTTTGTGCGTAACACCCAGTGCTCCATGCAGAACGTGCACTCTTTCATACCCATCGCCAGGCTAACCCATCCTCCCACCCCCCTCCCCTCTAGAACCCTCAGTTTGTTTTTCAGAGTCCATCATCTCTCATGGTTCGTCTCCCCCTCCGATTTCCCACCCTTCATTCATGAAGTAGGATTTTTACATATTCACACAGCCCCATGCCACCCTAGAGGCAGTGAACTGGAGAATTCCTTTCTCTTTTTCTTCTTGCATTTCATGACCTTTCACATGGAAATTTTAGTCTGAAATGCATTTTACATTTGTGGTACCAACAAGTACAGAGAATAAGACTAATTATAAAGATAAATAGGGATTTGGATATATGACTACACACTGGGAATGTAGGAAAGTACATGGAAGTACATTCCAAAATTGAAAAGTGGGATGATTATCGGAAGGTGGGAATTTAGTTCTTTATTGGATAATTGTTAGACTTTTTTCAAAAGTTGTCTGAGAGAGTTTCAAGAAGTTTATAAATAAGTTTAAAAATAAGTAGAAAAAAATAAGTCTAAATAATATATAGAATGGGACTTATTCCAAAAAATTGTTTTCTATTCAATTATAGAAATATATAATATCGATTATAAAATGTTTGTGTGTGTGTGTGTCTGTGTGTACCGTACAGAGAGATCGTGTTTTCTCTGCTGGCTTAACATTTTAAATCCACGTTAGTTTTTAACGTGTACGCCTAGAAGACCCATGTTCAATACACACGCTTTTTCGATATGGGTCCATGTTCGGGTGTCTATTTGAAGAGTTTTGTTTGGTTTGTTTCTCCTCTGATTGGCTGCACAGGAAGCTCCATCCTGCAGTGTGAGTTTAGCATTTCCTTCGTTGTGCCCCATGCATCCCATTGTCTGTGCCCTCACCGCATGGCCAGCACCACATCTGCCCCCTTTACCGTGCCACCACTCTGCATTCACAGAGCCCCTCCACGTGGAGCATGCCCATGTGTTCAACATCGGTGTAGGGACGGACCGTGGAAAGGTCTGTGGCTTCATGTTGTCCTGAACAGTTTCCTTTTCCTCTTGGTTTCCCCATCACAGATACTGCAACGGGCATTTGCTGTGTCCCCCGCACATGTTCTGGATAGGCTGGGGTCCTTGGGAACGGTGCACGGCCCAGTGTGGGGGTGGTATTCAAGCTCGCCGCAGGACCTGCGAGAATGGACCTGACTGCGTGGGCTGTAACGTGGTGAGTACTGACCTCGTCGTTCCCAGCCCATGACCTAGAGCTGGGCGTCCTGAGCCAGCACACACTGGGTGCTCTGTATTTACTGGGTGCTCCGCACACATTTGATATACTACAAGCATTAGGTGTTCTGCAAACACTACATGCTCTGTAAACATGACATGTCTAGGCACTGGGTGCTCTGCACACACTTGATATGCCCCAAACACTAGTTGTTCTGCATATACTAGATACTCTGCAAATACACGTGTAAACATTAGATGTTCTGCATACACTAGATGCAGTGAGTCACCCACATTTCTTTGGTTAATAAGAATGTCCAGAGAAAATACTGGAAAGTCAGAGTAACCTGTAGGCTTCCTGAAGTAAGTATTAGCATATGGATGACCTATCTGAGAAATATTTCAGTTCTGATTTCTGTGCTAGGACAGAAACTTTAGACTGCTTAATTCTGGTCACTGTATTTCGTTTGGGAAAATGGAGGGAACTCTTCCCACTGAGCCCACACGAAGCTACAGAATGCAGAATGACCTTGACACACTACAAGGATAAGAAAACTGAAGTCAGAGCAAGTTGGTGCCAATTCAAAGGCAATAAATCACACCTTATGGCTTTTTTCCCCCTCTGCCTTAGCAAGTCATAGTTCTTTTAACTCTTTAAACCCTTGAATTTTATTTGTGCAAGTACCTTTCCAAAGGCCCGCTGTTGCTCTTCCTGCGCCCCCTGTTAGGATGACTGAGTGCCGAAGGACGCTGGGCTTCCACCTGATTCAGCTTCCCCGGCTGGCGCCCCGGAGCGCACGCGGTGGGTGGGCGTGCGCTGGGGGAGCGGGAGACGTTCCACACGAGAAGGTCTGGCTTGGCATCCTTCGTCGCTCATCCTTCCAGTTGTTCTTTGCATCCTTCCAGTTGTTCTTTGCATCGCTTTCATCCCTCGGTCCATGAGGCTGAGCGATGTTTTTGTGCTGTGGTAAAGCTTGTTTTTGTGAGATGCGAAAACCTACATACCCCAAATAGCCTTGGGAGATTCAGACAGAGGAAGAGGGTCATCAGGTGCTTTGATAGATAGCACCCCTCCACCCCACCCCCGCCAAGGACATTTCCATTATTGGGATTGGCAGTTAGATTTCTTTTCTTTCAAACTGGCAAAGATATGTAGTAGCCTTCGTAGATTCTATTCACGATTACAGAGATGGTTATTTCCAAGTTGGCCGGAACTACTTTTGGGTCAACAAAATTTTTAATATCTAGATATGGTGATATATTTATTGACTTTTCAGATGTTCAAATTTAAAGCTATTTTTATAAATCGGTAATTCACAGTAGTTACCAGGAGCATCTGCTGTCCTAGGAAAATAAGTCAAAGGTGGTGACTATTCTTTGCTGAAGCACGTCGCTTCCTGGGCTGGGGCTGCGTGTCCGGGGCGGGGTCTGCAACCCCATGTGGACGTCTGTCTGGTCCTCCGAAACCACAGGCAAGGCACCCAAGTGAGTTGTTCTTGATCTTGCTTTTTAGTTTCTAAGGTTTCGCAAGTCTAAGAAATCTGAACATGCATTGCATCATCCTTTTGTTATCGCTTATTGGTTTCTTAATTACATCCATAAGATATTTTACTATAACAAAAATTATATTAAGGAAAGTGTAACACATCTCACATACATACATATGTATTCTTTTGATTATCGGTGTAAATGATTAGTTCTTCAAAATGGTAATGCATTTGTTATTTAATTCATGTTTATATTTATTGACTAGTGGCTTATAAAGTGAATGCCGCACCAGTGTTAGAATCCAGGAGAACTTGACATAGATCTGTAATAACTCTGGTTGGGGTTTTTAGTTATTCTTTTTCTCCCAACTACTTTCCACTGGAGTTTACTTCCTAGCGGATGCAATTAGCATAATCAGTCAATCTATTTCTTGATGGTAAAAGTACAAAAATGTTTTCTTTTTCACGTAGCTTTTCTATGTATTCCAGCTCGGTTTTGCCTAAAGCAGGTGTGCTGGCTCAGGTAAATTGAGGAGTACAGACAGGTTCAAGCAGAAGCTAAGTTTCTTTGAATTGCTTAGAAAGTATATCATCTCAATTAAATGCCTAAGACTTGTCCATTCAAAGGGCAAATCACACAGATTTATAACATGATTGATCTGTACATTTTAGCCGCATTCTGGAGATCTTCAACCACGAGTGTGATTGGAAGGGGTCTTTTCTAGAAACTAGTTGTAAGTATAGGTAATTTATTAATTTGACATCATAAATTTGAGTCCCTGCCAGTATCTGAGTGGCTGAAAAGTCAGGTGATTTTTCAGTCTCTCTCTTCTGAGAGGACGCGACAGTCCCTTCCTCCCAGAGTCGCTGTGAGTATCAATGACAGTGACGTCTGTGAGGTTCTGGCAGAAGGTCTCACATTCAGAGCGCTTCAGATCAAATTGTCCTTCTACTCTCATCACTTCAGTTGTTAAAAAAAAAAAAAAATCCACTCACTAAGTCCTCAGGTTTTCATAATGTTACGATCAGGTCTACTCAACTAACAATGATAGAAGCATTAAGGAATTGTCAATAACAAGGGAATAGAGATAAAGGTAAACTCATAAAGAATGTGAGTTTTTGTATTAGTGTAAATTATAGTAAATTATTGTAATACTATAATAGTGTAATAATATAATAATTAATAATTAGTATAAGTTAACTAGTGTAAAATAATTGAAAATTACAACACATAAAAGGAAGAAGAATTCTGGATACTTACACTGAGTAAACAAAATTGCTCCTCAGTATAATGTAAGTAAAATTCTCCCTCAAATGTTTAACAGATACGTTAAAGAACAGAAGTGTTGGGTTGAATCTATGCAGGGCATTCCAAACAGAGAATCAGTGTTGGTATTTCAAAAACTGTATCCCTCACTGGAACTACTCACAAAAGACAAAATAATTGGTCAAGGCTATGATCAAAGATAGCAACACTGAACATAGAATAAACATAAACTCTCCTGATCCTGGAGAGCTGACCCCAGGAACTCTTAAAGGTCAAAAAGAAAGACCTTAAAACCCATACATGCTGGCAAAAGGATTCTTTGAAGGGTAATCGAAATGGATACAATGTATTGTGCATTGTTTGGGTCAAATAACACCATTGAGAATAAATTTAAACCTAAATGTAACCAGTGATCGGAAGTTTAACTAGATTTGTGATATGAATACTAATGACAAAATTACAAAGCACCTCATCACCAAATGCTTCTGGAAGTGTCCCCTCATGTGTTCCTAGTGTTCCAGAGACCTCGTCACTAATCTGAAAGCCCACAGCCTGCAAAGTGAGGCCTTCATCCAGGTCTTGGCCTTGGGCTCTTCTCCCCAGGCTGCTGGCTCTGGGGTCCAGTCAGAATATACAGAACAGGCCTTGAGAAATGAGGTGATCAGAGCAAATATCACACCAAAGCGGGTCTGTTCAAGAGCCCAGACTTACGGGTAAGTTTTGCTTTGCTTCAGCCTCAGTATGTTTCTTCTTCTTCTTTTCCTGAAAAGTATCAGATGAGTTGGCCTCAGGCCAACAATACCTGAACCAGCTAAATTTAAAAAGGCATAATTAGGGGCGCCTGGGTAGCTCAGTTAAGCATCTGACTCTTGATTTTAGCTCAGGTTATGATCTCAGGTTCAGGAGACGGAGCCCACTGTTTGGCTCTGTGCTGGGCATGGAGCCTGCTTAAGATTCTCTCTCTCCCTCCTCCCCACTCCCCCACTCAGCTGGCATGGGCCCTCTTGCTCTCTCTCAAGAAAGAAAGAAAGAAAAAAGAAAAAGAAAGAAGGAAAGAAAAAGAAAAAATAGGGGGCGCCTGGGTGGCTCAGTCTTTAAGCGACTGCCTTTGGCTCAGGTCATGGTCCCAGGGTCCCGGGATCGACCCCTGCATTGGGCTCCCTGCTCAGCGGGAAACCTGCTTCTCCCTCTCCCACTCCGCCTGCTTGTGTTCCCTCTCCTACTCCCCCTACTTATGGTCCCTCTCTCTCCCTATGTCTCTGTCAAATAAATAAATAAAATAAGTAGAATAAGAATAAGTAGTAGAATAAAAACTTGTTGACATTCGTAAGAGGTTTTTTGCTTTTTGTTTTTCTTTTTGGTCATAAGCTGCAAACAGCCTGATCTTGCTCTTTTTGGAAATTTGGATTCCCAAATTAACTTCAGGTCTCCCCAATAACGATTTATTTTTCTTTATATATCTGGAAAAATAAAGCACAAAGATATCTTCCTTAAGTTGACGATACTTTAAATATTGAAACCCAACTTCTGGCATTGATAGTATTTTAATAGCTATGACTCATTAATGGTATAGGGAGAAATATATTTCATTATTTTAAGATTTTTTTTCAAGGTTATTTTAGCAGATTAAAACAAAACAAACCAAAAAAGGCTTTTTCCAGAACATTCCAGCATATAGAGTATTTAATTTGAAATGCATTGAGTGTTCATGGAGTGACAGTAATACTGTGGGGAGCTATCACAGGGCACCTGGAGGAGACCATTCATGGAGACACATGCCCGACTCTGTTGACATCCCAAGGAGAAATGCGGAAGCCATGGGAAGCGGGATGGGGAAGGACGGGCGCCTTAGGGCTCATTTTAAAATGCCTTCAAAGTTTTATGGACTTTTTGCAAGTTGTTTGTAATCCATTTTAATTGAATGTTTCAGTTATACAAGATAGCAACTTACCATTATGTTTGTAGGTCTCCAATATAGTCTAGCGTTATATAAGCAATAATAAATGGAATACTATATGGAATACTGTGTGAAAAATACATTTCAAGTCATGTAGTATATTAGAAACATCAAATACCTAGCTAATGGTTACTTAACTCTCCATTTATCACTTCCCTTTTTAAAATTTATCAATCTGGTATTTAGATCTTAACATTTTATGCACTTATGTTAATGTATGATTATTAACTCAAAATCCCCATGATATTTGAATGTTTTTCCCTGAAGGCATTGACCAAATTTAGGCTTAGAGAGTTGCCCAGCTGTGTGACTTTGTGCCTGTTGCTTGACCTCTTTGTGATTTTAATTTTTCGTCTGGAAACTGCACTTACCTTCTGGGGTTTTGTTAGTATTATATAAATGTATCCAGGTGAAGAACTTAGCATCATCGTTTACAAAGCATACTAAATGCTCTATATTAGCTATTTTATTTTTGGTATTTAGTAAACCGCATTTCATTTTAGGTGCTATACTTCTGTGCACGCAGGAGCACAGAAATTTTAAATCGTGAGATCTCCGGTTGAGTTCACAGGTGTTCAGAATGATTTGGTAGCTATCTAGCTGAATTCCTAGGACCAGACAAAACTAAGATCTCCTACTCCTCTGCCATCTTGGAAAGTCCTCAATCAAGAATCAGAAATTTTAAATACTTTGGAATGACCAGATAGCTGAATAATTTCTCTTGTTCTCTCTGTAATTCAAATAACTTTTAGTTGAGGTAGTAGCTGATGTTGGTTCAGAAGTTTTCCACACTGCCTCCCTGCTCCCAACATTCAATCTGCTCTTGTGTCTCATGCAGAACAGGATTCACTACATGCTGTAATTGATTTAATTAATTTCATTCAATTATTCAGTTGTGGATTCAGTAACACACAGGTGTCCCCAATTCATTCTGTGATCCCATCTAATACTTGAATTAATTGAGTGCAATTTTCCTAATGTTGACACAAACACCAACTTGCTTGCAGAAATCTGTTTTACTCCAGTTGAATATGATCCACACAAATTTGATAAAGTGAATCGCCCAAACCAAAAGCTGAGGGGCAGAGCTGAGCCCCTCTGCCTGGGAGCCACCCTTCCTCAGATGGCTTGATGTGTGAGATCAAAAGTTCACTATGCTTTGGGGCGCCTGGGTGGCTCAGTCGGTTAAGCGTCTGCCTTCGGCTCAGGTCATGATCCTGGGGTCCTGGGATCGAGCCCCACGTCCGGCTCCCTGCTCAGCGGAGAGCCTGCTTCTCCCTCTGCCTGCCACTCTGCCTACTTGTGCTCTTTCTCTATCTCTCTGTCAAATAAATAAATAAAATCTTAAAAAAAAATAGTTCACCATGCTTTAAACCAGTTTGAGCCACAATTATCCTAACTGCTGTGCCTGTTACCTCCCCCACACCACTTGCGTTGTGGGAAGCCCCTCCGAAGCCCTTCAAATCCCAGATCCTCAAGGCTGGGAAGGGCTGTCCAGCTTTCTCTTTCCATTCCTATTATGAATGTGTAACTACACATGCTGAGTAGCAGGAATGTTTTTAATGATAGTTTACACTCTAATATGATATCTGGTGGAGATAATCTCAGGATTTTTATGAGATAAGACTACCCCCTAAAGCAACAACTGATATTGGTCTTCTTTGAAAAGGTCACAAAACAAACACTGTAATTGCACAGTTGTTATTAAATGTATTCACTTATATTTCCAAATATCCCTCTGCAAATGACGATCCCTGATTATTCCAGATGAAACATGATAATCCATCTTCATAAGAATGGAAATGAGAAATTTACTTTCAGTTTTTTGAAACATCTTGGTGAAGAGATTATAAATATGAAGGATTGTCATAGCGAAAATGTCAAATTTTGTTAAAACAAGTTGGAATGTCTTGAGAAAGAAGCGATACCAGCGCATGTGATGATGCGCTGTAGCAGATGGCCACAAAGCTATACATTTTCTAAAATTTAGCTTCTCAGAAGTTCTGCAATCAAGTGTAAAAAGATTCAGGACACGGACAGGGAGAAAAGAAAAATGATGGATTATAGGAATTAATCTAGCAAAAGTCTGCCTCTAGGACATATAAATAATCATCAGCAATCTCTAGAAATTACAACTGGAAACTGAGGACTGGAAAATTTCACACACACACAAAAAATGTTTATAGTATTGGGAGACTCTGATATAAGTTTCATTTGCTTTACAAAAGGAGGATCTATTCTACTATTTTTTTAGTATCTGCCTAGAATAATTTAAATACAGTGATTGCAAAGTTAATTGCAAAGACTTTCTAATATAACAGAGGTTTACCGTTGTAAAGGTGAAGTACATGTGTGCCTATTTAATAAATTCCATGATAAAACATTCCCTCACTGACAAGCACCAAGATCCCCCAAATTTACTTAAGGAAATACACAAGTTTTATCTTCTGTCATGAGCTTCAGCTAAATGACCATTAGTCTGCAGTTTTGCTTAATAGGCTGATGAGAGATTAAGCAGCACGCATAACAAACAGTCCCTGTTTTTAAAGATGCCAGGTTTGTAACCATTATAACATGAATAATTAAATTCACTTTCCTAAAATTAAAGCTTTGATTGAAATTAAATGAATCAGAGAATGTTCTTTCCCAAACTCCCCTCCCCGTCCACTTCAGTACTTTACTGTAACACTTACGCGAGTCTGAGCTAATCATGGATTCCCCAGGGAACGCTGCCTGTCCCATTTTGCTGATTTCACATCCCCTCCAATTTGGGCTCTTCTTTTTGGACAATTTCTGGAGCTTGCCTTGTTGTTCACATCCGAATGAATCAGGTACTTGCCGCTATGATTAGAAGAGCAAATTCTCCTGGAGTAGTGTTGCTAGTTCATATGTTTTTAAAAGTATTAATTGATATATTCTGCTTTTGTTATTGTCCTTCTCTCCTTGCTTTTGTATTAATTCACTTTTCCCTTCCTCACCCTTTAAGCAGGAAATCTTAAACTATCCACTTGGGGCCTTTCTTCTTTTCAAATATAAGAATGTTATACAATGAATTTCACTCTGCTTTAGCTACGTTACACACATTTTGATGTGTTGTGATTTCATCTTTGTCTCAGGAATATTGGTAAGCATTCTGTTTAATGTCCAAATATTTGGACATTTGTCCAGATAGCTTTCTTTTTTCTTTTTTTTTTTTTTGTCCAGGTATATTTCTGTTATTGATTTCTATTTTTATTGCTTAATTTAAAACAATCAACATCTTAATTAATTTGATTAATTATTTTAATTAATTGGACCCAATATACAACTTTGTACAGTTTCTACCCTCTTAAAATTATTCAGACCTGCTTTACAGCCAGAATATGGCTGATGGCATTTGAAAAAATTGTATATCCTGCTATTGTTGGTTGGAATTTTCTGTACATGTCATTGAGATTGAGTTGGTTGATAATATTGTTCACATCCTTTATGTCCTTTGAGATTTTCTTCTTATTCTATCAATTACTGAGGAGTGTTGAATTCTCTAGCTGTAATTGTGGGCATGTCTATTTCTCCTTTCATTTCAATCTGTGTTTGCTTCTCCTACTTCAGTGCTCTGTTATGAAGTATGGACACAGTTATCACTCTTATTGTATCCTCTTTTTCAATTGACTCCTCTAGCCTAGATGTGTCTTTTCATCCTCACTAATGAAATTCTTGTTCTAAAAGATACATTGACACTAATATAGCCTCTCATGCTCTGATACTCTGTTCCTTTTTCTTTATTTTCTCTCTATGCTTCCTTGTGGTTGATTTCTATAGCAATGTCTTTAAATTCACTGATCTTTTCTTCTATAACATCTAATCCGTTATTAATTTGATTGTTTGTTTTCCATTTGAGATACTCTATTTTAAAACTCTGAAAGTTCCTTTTGAATCTTTTGTGTGTTTTCCAGTTCTTTCCTCGTGTGTTTTCATGTCTTTCTCTATTGTCTTAAATACACAGAGGACACTGATGATGGCTCTTCTAATAATATCCATCTTTTCCTTCACTTATATGGGGGTTTTCCTATTAATTGATTTTTTTTCCTGGTTATTCATCTCATTTCCTTCTTCTTTGCATACAAGGACAATTCTATTGGATGTCTGTCACTGTGAATTTTACCTTTTTGGGTGCTAGATTTTTGTGCATCTGTTCCATTAAATATTATTGGATTTTATTCTGAAGATGATGGAAAGTCAGTTTATAGTTCCCTAGGGAACAGTGGTTTGTTAGCATAAGTAAGATACCTTTTATAATTGATAATAAAGTGCAGATATAATACTAATAAATAGCAATATAAAATACTTTGTATTTCCCCCATATGCCACCTACTCTATTTGGATTTTGTTTGTTTATTTTGATAGTTAATCTTTATTATGGCCTAAATATTTATGTCCCCCCACCGCCCGAATTCATATGTTGAAATCCTAACCCTTCAGGTGATGGCATTTGGAGGTGGGACCTTTGGAGGTGATTAGGTCATGAGAGTGGAGCCCTCCTGAATGAGATTAGCTCTCTGCTCTCTACCTCAGGAGGGCAAGAGAAGACAGCCACCCACAAGCCACAGAGCAGGCTCTCACCAGACTCCAAATCTGCTGGTGCCTTGATCTTGGACTTCCCAGCCTCCAGAAAGGTGAGAAATAAATGTTTGTGTCTAAGCCACCCAGTCTATGACAGTTTTGTTCCAGCAGCCCAAACAGATCTCACACACACATGTAGACCCATTTTGGCAGAGGAGGAAACAGAGGCTGAGCAAGCAAGAACTTCCCACCATCACGCCACAACTTAATCTGTTCGGGCTGCTATAACAGAATACCACAGACTGGGTGGCTCATAAAGAACAGAAATTTCTCATTTGGAGGCTGAAAGTCTGATATCAGGGGGCCAGCAGAGCTGGGTTACAGAGCCTTCTTCCAGATCGTGTGCTCAGAAGCTAGAGAACAGAGTGGAAGCAGGTTCTCTTGGGGCCCTTTGAAGGGCACTAATCCCATCATAGGGCTCCACCTTCATGACTGCATGTAATCATAACCACCTCCCACAGTCCCCACCTCCTAATACCATCACACTGGTGGGTATAGGGTTTCAACATGTGACGTTTGGGGGTGGGAGACACAAACATTCAGTCCATAGCACGCAGTTGGTGAGGGAAGCTGGGGGATGGTTCTCCATGGCCTTACAGGCAGTATGTGTATTTCAGGCTTTCAAAAACTAGAGACAAGAAGTACATGGAAGTAAGGTCTGTGGGGTTCCTGCCCTGTGATGCTTAGTGAGCCTGGCACTGAAGCACTGTTTCCTCTGTCCCAGAAGATGGCCTGGCAACACCCATCTTGCAGATGGGTACAGAGTCAACACGCAGGAGACCTTGGATGTAGAGAGGAATATCACCAATACCCAAGAGACATGAGGATTAGTAGTTTGGTTGATGTAAGCCAGAGGTGGCAATCTTTCTCTTCAGATGCCAAAAGAGATGTTTCCCCTTTTTTAAAAGCAGCAGTTCAAGCAGTTCAAGTCCGAGTCCTAAGTGGGCTTTCATTTTCTCCGAGCATTCCCTTCTTTTCGTAGGGCACTGAACTGAGAGGTACTTTATCACAATTATTGCTCTTGCTGTAATAATGCATCAAATAAATCAGGCTTCGACGAAATGAGACACAGTAGCTCTCACGAGCCTGTCTTGTGTTTTTCTGGCAACAGCCCAGCTCATTCTCTCACTGCCTGGTGATGGGCACTGCAGTAAAGGGTGAGTGCTAGCCCAGCAAGGATGCTCAGCCACGGCCACACAGTGGATCCGTGGGAGGGATTTTGTACTCCCAGCAGGCTGTGCATGTAAGATATTCCCCGTGACTCCTAGTCTAGGTTGGGCATTCTATAATGTAAGCAGCATCCAAACTCAGGGAATTTTTTACTATAAATTGTGAATAAATTATCTAGCTTTGATAACCAAGTAATCTTAAATAATAGATCTGCAGGTTATAGAATTCTGAGTCCACTCTGGTCGCTGATCACTTACAAATAGCTCTGCCTTTTCTTTTTTTCTGAACTGCCTCCATATTCAGTATTTTAAATCAATTTTGAATTGAATCATCATGAGTGTTGTATCACATGCAAATTAATTTGAACCAAGCAATGAGTTTGGTTTCAGTAACCCACATTAGCATTCTTCTGTTACTGCCTGTGAGAGACATAGAAGCAAGTCACTGTTGGTCTTATAAATTCTGGCATAGAAGGAGACAGTGGAAGTAAAACTGGGCGTCAAAGGCTTTTTTTTTTTTTAAGAACAACTTTGTGAGGGCAGACAGGTAGTAGCAAATTCAAGAGATCATTTAGCAAATGTTACTTGAAGCTCTTCAATGTATTAGTTCTGGCTTGTAGAATTAATTTCCCAAGAACTGACACGGATTTCTTTTTTGATTTATGATCTGATTATGCCAAGACCTAAAAGAAACTTGTAAAAGCCCAATAGCAAAAATCTTAATGTCTTGATCTGTAAGACTTTGGATTGATGGGATTCAAATTCACAATCTCGCTGCACACCCACGTCTTCCTTTGCAAGGTTCATCCATCCCAATGCCTTGTTTAACATTTTTTAGTGTTTTAATCCCATTAGAGGCCACCTGCTATGGGTGTGGCCTGAAACAATTCAAAAGAGCATAGCAACATAGAGATTTGTGGGAATTAAAAACCTGCTCTTTTCAAAACTTAGTTGTAATTAGTATATCCAATTGCTTAACATCAGAACATTATTGTCATGCCAGGTCCAAGTAACTTTATTTCAGGAATAAAGACAAAAAACAAAAACGAGAAGGGTATACGAGTTTCTGAAGCGGATAGCTTGTCATAACTAGGAGACAGAAAACTTATCAACTGATAAGTACCTTGCCATTGAAATGCACATCAAGAAGTTTGTGTTTGTTTTATTAAAATGGAGATAGTATGTACTGTTTGGGAACTAGGGAGAGAGACTGAATATTTTGACTGAGATGTTGAAAATAATTATTTGTTATTATGATTATTAATCAGTTCTATAAATGTGCCTCTTTTTTCCCAAGAGGTAATGGTGTAGACGGACCCGGTCAATAATATCCCTTCCCTGCCTGGGTATATATAGAGCACTCATCAGACAGGGATAGGACCAGGTACCGTGGAGCAAGCAGTGCATGTTTTACAGCCTTCCGTTGGGACTGTATCAGTTCGGGAGCTATTCATCTGCAGGAAATAGAACGCCCAGCCAGCAGTGGTTTAAACCATAGGAATGTACTTTGTTTATTTAATGAGAAGGCGAGTGGTTCAAAGTGGATTCAGCAGCACAGAGATGGCAGGACCTTAGTCAGAGTCTCTGGGGTTCTTCTGTGTTTCTCTTAGGGTTGCAAAGTGGCTTCCACAATTCCAGTTCTCCTATTCTCAGGTAACGCCATCCCAAGGCAGAAAGCAGGGCCGCCAGCGTGGTGAGAGAGCTTCTCTATTTTACAAAGAAGGAAGCATCTTTCCCACAAGCCCCCAGCAGCCTGCCCCTCACCTTCCATGTGCCTGGGCCACAAGGCAAGGGCACAGCGGGTGCCTGGCTCTCCAGCGCCTGGGGCTGGAAGCAGGTACCGGAGAAAGGGATTGCGCTGGCTGGTGCGTAGCCATTCCCACAGTGATGCGGTCATGCCACAGGGACTTCTAAGAGGAGATAATTTCTTGAGAGGAGCAAGGCACACCACATGCTAGGATGCAAATGGTAACTGGGTTTCCTGAACTGTTAAATTAAACATGCATAACTGGTTTCCTCTGCAGCTGCTCGGCCTCTGCCGATGCATCTCTCCTCCTGTCTTTTGCGCGAGATCCATCATCCTCAGAGTGTAATATCCTTATTATTTTATTTGTCCCTTGTTTGCTGGTCCCTCCTTGCTGTCTCCAATATTTTTTGTTTCCATTCCTTGCTTTGCCGGGACTTTTTGATTTATCCCATCACTGGAGGTCTGTATGAGAAAGCAGTGGATATTTATGCACCTGCGTATTTCAGAAGCTCTGGGCAGGACTGCTGTGTCCCGTGACTTTAGGAGAGCCATTCATTACTGAGTGCCGAGCTCAGCCCGCCCAACTGGAGTCGGCACGACTGGATTTTGGCCACAGAGGAATGGCTTCATTGAGATGATACAACTTTAAATTCCTCTTTCGAAAAGAGATTTATTTTCAGCATCATCTCCCGTCGCCACTACCTTGTCTTAAGTCTTTATTACATCTCCCTTGAACATTGCAGTGGCCTCCTGACTAATATTCCCGTCACCGATCTTTCCTCCCTGCAAAGATATTTCAAGAGAGCCAGAATCCCTGCTCATCGTAGACATTAGCGGCTTCCCATTGCAAACAGAACAACATCAAAGCTTATTTGTGGGGCACACGGGTCTTTTTTGGGGCACCGACACAATGACTGCTCCAGCCTCATAGCCTGCTGGCTCCCCCCAAGCTGCTCTGCTCTCCATTCCTTTCCTGTCACCTCCAACTTCCCGCTTCTTGACTCACCCACCTGCGCTGCTGGAGGAATATCTTGTCCACTTGTCAGTGGAAATTCTTCCCATCTCCAGTGGATGCAGGACACTCCCCCCTGGCTAGCATGCCCTTGGATGCTCTGGGAAGCCGCATCCCGAATGCCTTTGCTTTTGGCAGCGAGAAGCTTCAGCTGCGTGCAGGTTGGGATGGATCACAGTGAGCTGTGTTTCCTTGCCAAGGGTGGGAGCCCAGTCAAGCAGGCCAGCCAGCCAGTGTCCTTGTGCGGAGAGATTCAGCCCCGGGCCCTAGTTGCCCATAGAGCCTTTGTGCCTGGTGGTGGTGCCCTGAAGCGACCCCACTCATCTTCCTTTGTTCCTGGCTGAGCACTCAGTGGGCCCTGGGGCTCCCATGTGTTTTAGGGAAGCCGTTCCTCCACCGCCACCGTCTGGACTGCTCAAATTCTTCCTAGACGTTCCTGTTTGCTCTGTTTTGTTCCCTGGCCAGAGTGGCATTTTGTTGATTGCAATGGGAAGCCCTGAGTAACACCTCATCTGCAGACCCCAGTCTGTGCCAACCTCTAGTGACAGATGCCCCCTCCAGCTCTCCCCTCCATGTGACCTGTTGCTCTTGATTATTTTCATTGGCCTCTCCCAGCCTGGCTGTGACCCTTCTCACTCCTGGGTCCCAGCACCTAGCACCGTAGGCCCACGGTGGGGTCACAGGACTCTCATACCCTGCTCCACCCTCTGCCACACTGGTCCTCCCCTCGCTCTGACCCAGGATGCCGGGCTGTGCTGGGAATTCCTCCCACATCTCCTGGGGCCGCCCATCACCCTCCCCACACTTACCCTCACACACACTCCCGGTCTCGGCTCTGCTCAGAGCAGTTGTCCTGTCCTCTTGGGTGGGGCAGGTTGCTTACAGTCCCCTCAGGAAATCATTCCCCCAGGATATGAGTGTGTGAGCCCCGGGCTGGTGGACGTACAGACACAGACAGCAGGCCTGCACGCAGTGAGATGGCGGGTCAGTGGCGCCCATGTGACATGCAGCACAGGAGGGGACATGTGATTGCAGACTTACAGAACACAACCTCGTGCTGGGGAACCAGCGGGGACAGGGCCACAACTAGCGGAGAAGCAGGGGTGGGGGTGGGCTCTGTGTCACTGGCTCGGCCACATTGCATGTTGTTTGTAACCTCGCCATGGCTCTATTGGATCTTCTGTCAAAGGGGTTGATGAGAGAACCTACTTTCTGAGGAAGCTGTGATAGTGAACTAACGCACGGGCCCTTCTTAGAACCATGGCTGGCGTGCAGAAGATGCTAACTAGAGAGAGGAAATAGGAACTGAGACATTATGAAGGACGAATTCACACTTTGTTTTCAGGCCAGGAAGAAGGAGAAGAACGTTCTAGAAAGAAACAAAGGGTGATGACAAAGATGGGGTTCGCAAAGGGAATGGTGTTTGGGGGGAATGATAATTAGTTCACTGTGATTGAAGGTTCATGGATGTGGCTAAAATTGCTTGCCATCCCCCTTATTCCACAGTAAAAGAAAGCCCAAAATAAAGTCTAGAGCTCCCAGCCTCCCTTTCTGATAAAGCTCCTACTGAGTTCTGAACACGGGGTGTTAAGTAGAAATGTTGTGAACTGGTTTCTGGAAACTTTCTTAAAAGACAGCTGGCCTGGGTCCTTTACTCCTTCTTTGTCCCTTCCTCCATCTTTCTGCCTGGAATGCAGATGTTAAGGCTGGAGCTGTAGCCATCATCTTGGACCATGAGGTCTCGCAGAGCAATGATCTAGAAGGAGCCAGGGTCTCCAAGCATTTCACGGAGCAGAGCCCTGAGCTGACAGAGAACGGGGATCTGGAAGGAGGAGATATTGCTGGGCCAACAGGTGTGTGATGCGAAAAGACAGGAATGAAATCAACCAGCTGCAGAGTGCCCACAGGGAGCTGTCTGAGAGGCCAAGCAGCAGCTGAGTGCCCCAGGGAGGGGTGGGTTCAGGAATCTGGATCTGAAGCCCCGGGGGCAGGACCACCAAGAGCTGAGCAAGACAGTGGTGGGGTGCCAGTTAGCATGGGCTGTTTCACCTATAGGGGGTGAATGTGCTTATCAGGAAATCACAGCATAACCTTCATGGGTCAAGTGGGTGAATTGGAAGATGTTTCCAGGATAAGAGGGAAGGTGTAGCTCAGTGGCCCTGTGAGGACACGTCAGCACTGTCTTCAGGACCACTCTGAGTCCCACACTTAGGGTAGCATGGCGATTTCCAGAGCCCTCCCAATGTGGGCAGTAGAGTGTCTGGGGTCCTGCCAGGTCTGGCCAGGCTGACTCAGGAACTGGCCAGACCTGAGCCCATCGGTTAGTCTCATAGCTCTGTGCATCTTGACAAAGGTGGGGCCTGATGACTAGTAAGGTAGAGGAGAACTTGATTTGTCTGCTTTGGGGGATATTCAGGGAACATCTAATGTGCCAATGTTCTTGGCACAGTGTTCAGCAAAAATAAAACCACAGTGTGGACAACATGTTATGGATTTTGAGACAAAGATGCATGCACGTGGATGTAAGAAGCTGTTTTGAAGGACTTCACAAAGTCTCCTCCGCGTGTAGCTTGGGCTCATCCGGGGACTCTCACTGCTTTCCCACACCAGGCCTCTGCAGTAATCACTGGGGTCTGAGGGTTACAAAAGGATTTTAATAGATCATATTTTTTACAAAGCTTAGCATAGATAGCTGTGAAGGTGTTAAGAAGCATTGCATAGCAACAGAAAAACCACATCAATAGGGAAAAAATAGAATTTTCTCTGTTCTCTTACCTCTTCACAGCTTCCTTAAAGTGAGACCTGACTCGTGGACTTTTTCTCATCGATTTTTTTTTTTTATTTGTGTCCCATATATCATCCTTTGTTCCTTTCATGAGTTCATAAGAAAGCGTATAAATCCATGCTTCCTTAGGCACAATTTCCTCCAACAAGGTGGTTGGGGACAGTTTTAATAAAACATTCATTCAGGTCAGTGAGCTGCTCCTGGCACAGTCAGCACATCCAGGGATGGATGCTAAAGACCTTAAGTAAAGTCTTATACCTTGTGTTGTAACCTGGAAAATTCTCTAAAGACTTATCAGGTTCCGTTCTAAAATCATGCAGGAAAATAAATGCCCATTTTCCTCTTGCCAGTGTTAACCAACAGAAAATAAGCAGTGTGTCCCAATCCTCAAGAAGTCCTTCCTGAAATAACATGTTAATTAAAGCTCAAGGCCTCTTACCTGGACCAGATTTCAATGTTAGCTGAAACGGTCTGAGCAGATAGTCCCTAGATCTGATCCCGTTTTCATCCTCCCCTGCCCTGTCTCCGTCAGCAAAGCCTCCCTGGACACTGACGTGATGGGGAAGAATTGCTCTAAGCTAGCTATTTATTGAGTCACTAACCTAATTCAGGAACATGCAGGCCAATTCCCAAGGACTTATTTTCACGATGGTTCTGCAAAGTAGATATTGTTAGACCCATGTTGAAGAGTAGGAACTGGAGGTTGGGAAAGTTAACTTGCCAAAGAGACGCAGCCAGTCCTGGCTGCGCTGGGCTCCCTGGAAGGTTCTCCTGGCTCCTCCTCTTGGGTCCCCGCTACATGACCCCATCTATAAGCTCTGTGAGCTCTGGAGGAAAATGACGAGGTGTTGGGTCAGGAAGTCGGTGGGTGTTTCATGAGGACATATTGTGTCCTTGTAATATTTGAATCACTTATAGTTAAATATTTTATTAACTGACCCCCCGTGGTCGGTTTCATGAAAGCAGGGATTGTGTGTGCCTTTTCTACCATCGTATTCCTGACATGTAGTAGAGTACTTGGTATATAATAGATGCTCAGTAAATGTTGATATCTCATTTGAGTGTAATCTTTTTCAAAGGAAACACCTGGTCAGGTGGCTTTTCTGTCCTGCACTGGCTTATCCTTCCGTCCCGCAATCCACCACGCACCCGATAGTCCCGCTGGGTTCTTTGCCCCGAAGCCCTTCCCTCCCATCTCTGCCTAAATCATATTCCTCTCACTGTGAGGCATTTCCCTTTTCCCCCTCCATCCACGCTCTCTGCTCTCTGTCTCCCAGCTGCTCTCAAACTATTCACATTGTCTCTGCTCTTTAGTCATCCGGTCTGAATCCCATCCAAACTCTCCTTTCCTGAGAGCCACCGGCTTCTCCACGATGAAGGAGTAAGTGCAGACATGCAGTCAGCAGTTGTAAACTGGCTCTCCAGAAAAAAATAAAAAAAGAAAGAAAGAGGCAGAGGCAGATGGGGTGATGTTCAGTGTTTGCCTATTTCCGTGTGTAAATACTCCCGCTGTACTCAGTCGCAAGCTGCCAAAGTGATGTCGCTGAACCCAGAGTGGCATGCAAAGGGGTGGATGCACATGGCCAGCTCCCAGCGCCCAGTGGGACTCCTCCATCACACCACAGTGTGCAATGCACGGACCACGTCGCCCTCGTTATGATCCTGAACTTTCCGAATTTGCTTCCTTGCAGGAGCTGGCCAGGGATGCAGCCACACCATAAAGGGTGTGTCAGCTTGATCTCATTGGGAAAGGAGGGTTACATTGCCACAAATGAAGGAAGAAATTAAAATCTATTTGCTACAGATTTTTTCCCCATAACCTCTCAGAGGGGTACCCTCCTGTGAGCTGTGCGTCTCTTCACTCCGCACCTCCACTCCTTTCTGTTCCAGGGTTCTGGGTGGTATTTTTCAAGCTCCTCAGAGGCAACTCCCACAACTTCCCAGAGAAGGCACCCTGCTCCCCCTCATACTCTCCCACAACCCCTCCCTCCGGAGGTCAGACCTTCATCAGAGGGGCTACATTGTCTAGAATAACAGCCTGGGGGCAGTCCCAGGAGAACACACACCAGGCTCCACTGAGCTCTCCCAGATCACAGGGGGGCAGACATACCTCTGTTCGGTGCCCGAGTGCCTCAATTACGTAATTGTAACAATTTCAGTAGTCATTTGACTATTTTCATAGGAAAATAATTTATTTGCTTCAATTTTACATGTTTTGCTTCAATATGTTTATTAGGCAATTAAATTTGTTCTTTAAAAGTTGGGCTTCCTCGGGGGAAATCGGAGGGGTAGACGAACCATGAGAGACGATGGACTCTGAAAAACAAACTGAGGGTTCTAGAGGGGAGGGGGGTGGGAGGATGGGTTGGCCTGGTGGTGGGTATTGAGGAGGGCACGTTCTGCATGGAGCACTGGGTGTTGTGCACAATGAATCGTGGAACACTTCATCTAAAACTAATGATGTAATGTATGGGGATCAACATAAGAATAAAAAATAAAATAAAATAAAATAAAAGTTGGGCTTCCTTAGAATTCCTCACCTTCCCTAAAACATAGTCTATAAAGGCGATTATGTATCCCTGTTGCATCTTCAGGTTACAAGTCCTAATAGTTATTGTTATTTAATTTCTTAATTATGTGTCCTTATGTGCCCCTTTTCTTTTCTTTTCTTTTTTTTTTTTAAAGATTTTATTTATTTGACAGTGAGAGATACAGCGAGAGAGGGAACACAAGCAGGGGGAGTGGGAGAGGAAGAAGCAGGCCTCCCAAGGAGCAGGGAGCCCAATGTGGGGCTCGATCCCAGGACCCCGGATCATGACCTGAGCCGAAGGCAGACGCTTAACGACTGAGCCACCCAGGCGCCCCTATGGGCCCCTTTTCTTAAGTGCTCTGTGGTTTACTACTCTTAATTAGCAGGTTAATGAGCTACGGTGCCCCTGGAGCTCACCCTTGTTGTAAGAAGCAATTCTCTCACCTTGGAAGGGTTAACCTCAGTCCCCGGTCCTTCTAGGGTAGGAGGTGGAGCCCTCTCTGGGGAAGGCGTGGAAAATCCTCTGCTAGATTTGCCTAAGACATTAAATGAGCAATATTTTCCCTCAGACTGGTCCCTTAGCTTGTACTCTGGTTAAGCATCCCAGTCCTCAGAGTCACGGCCGAGGCAATGGTCTGAATTGGGCTTGGAGTTGGTCCTGATCATCCCTTCACCTCTAATTTCTGCAGCCGTCCCTGAGGTCTCAGTGGACTTCCTCATGGATATTAACATCCTACTCCTTCCGTGGCACTGAGCCAAGAGGGCTTAAAACAGATACAATCATCTCAGGGAATGAGCTCATTGGTTAATGTGCTATCCCTCTGAGTCCACAAATCTTAGACTATAAAATGTGATAAATTCTGAGACTTCAGGTGTCAGGTGAATTGGGAGATTTTTTTCTTTTTACAAAGAAAAAAATTAGCAAGCGTCATGGTGGCAGCCAACCAGCACCACATGCAAATGCAACTCAACTAAAATAAGGCTGTCTCTCATCTCTCTCCTTTTCTGGAGATCTTTCTCCCCACTCCCCTTCACCCTCAGTCTTCAGTTCCAACCCAACACATGTTTGGGGAGCCACTGGATGTCTGCTCCCCTTGCCTTGGAGCATTTATCTTCTGCTTTTGGGACATTGTTTCAAATGTGCCTTATAAAGTGTGAATGTGGCTGTGACATCTTGGCCAAGAAATGGTTCAATTTTAGCAGAAGTCTTGAGATATTTCTTACATTCTAGCTGAACTGTGATATTAACCACCCATTTACGTTAACAGTGGAAGAAGCAGCCTCTAATCCAGATTATGATGTGGCTTATTAAGAGATTTTTGAATCAGATAATCTGCATTTTTGCAGTTTCTTATGAAAATGCTCATGGTGAAAAATGATCCCCCCCTTATATTCGCACAATCTAAAATAGAGTAAAAAAAAAATGTATCTCCACAAGAAACTTCATGCTTTCTTCTTGAAATTTGCAAGCTGTGTAAAGTCATCTAAAAATGTTTTCTGTCTGGTAAAAGAGTTAGCCTCAGCTTCAGGAATGAGTCCTTTAGTTGTTCTGCCTTACTTTTCTATTGTGTAAAAAATCAACAAATTTGATGGCTCAAAATAACACCAATTTACTAGCTCTCTGTTCTATAGATCAGCAGTCCAGCATGGAGGATAATGAAAATAAATAATGGAAATCATAGTGTGTAATCTCCCATTGTAAATTGATCCTAAACTTCAACGGACATTTTAGGTAACATAAGAGTTGCCTGTGGTTGGAGGCCCTCATTCTTGTGGTTATTTTTCAATGCCAAACTGGCTTCACACCTTGGGGCTCTGAATCATTTACTTACCAAACAAACAAGCCAAATTCCAATTACCTCTAGTATGTTAGAATCCAATGAGGGAGATAAAACTTGATTTGAAATGTACCAAGTAGTAAATATTTTGATATCAGACACTTTGGTTTATCCTGCTTTCAGCATGGTATACCCTCTCTGGGGGCTAGCCTGGTGTTGTGTTTGAAGTTCCCTCTTTGCCTTTAGTCAAAAACAGTGGCAATCAGGGCGTGACCCTGGGACCAGTCACTCAGCCTCCCCTGGAACTAGCGTGAACTGCAAATTCCCCAGCCCCATCTGCTGATTCAGAAATCTTGGCATGGGAACCAGCAACCCATGGTTTGACCAGCCTGACAGGTAGTTCTGATGCTCACTCAAGTTTTGGGACAACTGATCTAGAACCACAGTTCATTGTGTGCAGGCACTCTTGGTCCTTCTAGAACTAACACCCTGCATGAAGTTTAGCTTTATTTATTATGAGTAATGTCAATAATTAATCCCCACCATATGCATGAAATATGGGACCTCCCTAAAGTCAGTGTGCAGACACTGAATGTAATGTTCATGGTGTATGCAGACGTTCTCTGGGTAGGCGGATTTGATGTCATGTTTGATCTGAGGTCAGTCAATCCTGACTACTAAAATGATGGAACGCATGATGTCTCTCTTCCCACAAACTGCCTGTAAATGGGTAGCAATAGGCTGATTGTTCTTGTGTTATTTGCTCTTTGTTTTGTTTTTATGATTATGTATACTTCTCTCCTAGGCTTTGGCCCTGTTAACTCAAACTGCATTTCCCTGTCCTGTAGATAAGAAAACCTCTAATTTTATGAGCCAAGGATGACTTCAGTGCTGCCACTTTCTAGCCACTTGTGCTTCCTGGGAACTCAAATTACTGAAATCCCCTGGCCCTCCCAGCTCCGATGCCCATCAGCTTCATTTCCACTTGGCTTTAATTAACCTCTTATCTTTCCTTTCCTGGGCATTCCTCTTGGGTGAAGCAGCTCAAGGATTCCCTATAAGAGCTTTAGAATCCTCTTTCCTCCCCTTCCATGGAGCTAAGACTGAACCCAGGGTATTGGAATGTGCCTGTGGAAATAACCTACCGGAGGTTACCTTATTAGGTTACTCCAGGTTTAACAGCCACACACACCTATATGGGTCTCTAACTCTTCTGCAGAGCATAGATGGACAACCCCTAATAGAACATAGCATGATGCAGCATCTTTGCCAGGATCAGTCCTGTGATTGCAGTCATGTCGTCTGTTTATAAGACTATAAAAAATTTGAACAAGACAGAATGAGATAATTTTAAAACTCCATAACCTCCATACAGCTAAATGGACTTGATTTCATCATCAGAGATGAACCACCTGGGAAACATGTTAGAGAGGAAAGGGGCAAATATACAAAAGTCTGACCTAAATTAAGAGCTGTATCCACTGTATTCTAGAATGCCTGATCTGTCATGATTATTTAATCTACCAAGTTTCATATTTTTATTAAATATTAATTTGATGCTTTTTATAAGGATTAGCATAGGTGGTAACAAAAATCCTTGAAAAAATTACTTTTTACAAATAATAAAAATAAATATAAAACTAACAAGCAAATAAACAAATAAAGCAAGTCCTGAATAGGTGAAGCATCTTTGCCAGTATGTCCTATGCTGAGCTTCCAGCTAAGAGATCTTTATGATCATTGGAGGTAGTAGTAATGGGAAGCTTTAATCCAGTTATTTCTTTCCTATTGTTGTGGGCACTTATGGTTACAAAGATCATCTTAAATGAAGAAGGATGGAGATTGAACAGGGCAAATGGTAGTGGAAATACTTATCCTAAGAAATCATGGGCAATCAGGGAATCTTGACCTCATGGTTTAAATTCATGGAACCAAAACACAGTTATGTAAGCAGTCTTTCTAAAACACAAGGACGGACCTAGAGCAGGGGCTTGCCATGATTGGAACTATGGTTGCAAAGCTCAGACCCCACCTACTCCTTCCTAATTCTACTGAAGATTCCTGATTCTAGTTAGAATAAATTCAGTTCCTCACTGTGGCCAACAAGGGCCTGCATAATTGGTCACCGCTGGCCAATCTCAGTTTCTCAATCCTCTACTCGTTCTATTGACCCCCTTCTTCTTATGCTCATCAAACACACTGTTGCATCTGCCTGGAACATACTTCTTCCAGGTTCTCTCTGTCTGACCTCATATTAAGGTATAATTTATAGATCACTTCTGCAGAGAGGTCTTTCTGACCACAGTTGCCCTGCCCTTAGGTCACTCACTATCCCGTTACCCACTGAATGTAATAACCTGGAGGGCACATTCTTGGCAGTCCTATTCACTGCTGTCTCTAGTACCTAGTGCATAGTAGGTGTTCTTCTAATGCTTTCTCAGAACTGGATGGTCAGAGGGGATGCAACATACCTCCAGAGATAGAAAGTCTCTTCTCATTGGTTTTATGTTGTTCAAGATATACTTAATCTCTATCTGCTTTACACCATCAAAAAGCCCATTGGTAGACTCCATATATCTTCACTGGAGATCACATCTGAATTAATCCTCATCAGGATTGGGTGGAGAATACATCTTTACAGAATGTCCTTGGAGATCTGAGGACAAAAAGTGATTCAGGATGTGACATCTTATTTCCAGGGTTATAATCAAATACTAATTTATTTATTTATTTTTTGCTCAAATTGTTCCAGCTTTGGTAATTGGAAGCTCTTTCAACTGGCTCCTCTGTCCCTTTGGCATACCCTTATCCTTGTGGGTGGGTATTCATTTATTTACATGTATTTGAGCCCTTTCATACTTTCTGGCCTTACGAGATGCTCCAGGCTCGTATTGTATATTTCTTGCCCCAGTTCTAGAATCATCCATTTCTCCAAGAAGTCATGGTTCCTTTTACTGGAGAATGGTGTTAGAAAAAAGGACCTGGTTGTGCTCCTCACTACTGGAATGTTACTGCTTTTGGGCTCTCTCAGCTGGCAGGGCACAGAAATATATGTTTATACTAACTGGCATATGTACACATAGCAATAAAAAGCTAAGCCTGTGTTCATACTGAAGTCTGCATCTCTAATCCTTACCATATGGGTTATTCTACCCTTCTCCCTTTTCCTATCTGTAAACTCTCTCTCCCAATGGTGAAAATCCTGGCTCTCACTATCTACCATCTATTTATTTGTTAATTTTTAGCTGCTGCAAACACTGGCTTCGGAAGTGTTAACCCATACCCCTTGGGGAAAACAGAGTCTTTCAACTAGAGTACAGTGCTTATTATGTATTTTTCCTTTTGCCTTTAGTCTTACAGACTCCACTTATTTTCAGTTCCTTAGGTCAGTACCCTTTCTCAAAATCTTATTATTAAACCCAAGGACACACAGATTTTCATCTTATGTTTTCTTCTAGAAATTTTTCAGTTTTATGTTTTACATTTAGATATATGTTTCATTTTGAGGTAATTTTTTAAAGATTTTATTTATTTGTCAGAGAGAGAACACAAGCAGGGGGAGCAGCAGGCAGAGGGAGAAGCAGGCTCCCTGCTGAGCAAGGAGCCGGACGCAGGGCTCCATCCCAGGACCCTGGGACCATGACCTGAACCCAAGGCAGATGCTCAACCGACTGAGCCACCCAGGTGTCCCTGAGATAATTTTTATAGAAGGTCTGAGTTTAGTTCTGGGTTTCTTTTGTTGCCAATGGGAATCCAGTTGTTCCGGCACTATTTGTTGAAAAGTTCTCCATGACTGGTGTTTGTGCTGATGTCAAAGGTCAATTGACTGTATTTGTTATCTGGACTCACAATTCTGTTGCATTGATTTATGTGCCTATTCTTTCATAATACCACACTGACATAATTACTGTAATTCATAGTGAGCCTTCAAATCAGGTAACCCTTCTCCTGCAAACAGCAGTGGAATGACCCTGGAGAATCATAAATCAGGACCGTCGAGGGCTGACGCTTTGTACTTTCTGAAAGTAACATTGAGAGAGAGCAGGGAAAATTTCCTGGGATATTGCTCTTGGATGAAGCAACCTCTTCTTGGGTCTAAGGTCTTCCCTTTCTCAGTATCAAGGGCGAGACAGCGTCCCCCTCTGCTCTGCTCTTCTGGGTTTGGGAGCCTCCACCCATTGGTTTTTGGTCTTGGGTTTCTGTCTCTGTCTCTCTCTTTCTCTCACCTACCTTCTCTTTCAATCCGTTGGGTCCAAAGCAGTTCATAAAGCTCCTGATAAATAATTCATGCTAATGTTCTAATGGTATGTACATTTGAAAGGAGAGGCCTCCTGGACCAGTCTGGGCTTTGATTACCTAACAATGTAATGATTTGATGTTGCCAGGAAAAACCATTTAATCACATATCTCTCCTCTACCTCATGACCCACCTGTCATAGACAGTTTACAAAGAAATGAGGAGGAAGATTTACTCGTAGATAATTCCATCGGGAAAAATAATCATTTGCTCTGCGTCTGCTTCCTCCTTCCTAGGGAGGCTGGCTGCCGGAACTTCTTCCCTAATCAGAATGTTATGGACCATGGACAACACAGCCTTTGTGTGTGAAGCATGCCACACCCTTTCAGCATGTTAGTGGCCCTGGCATCCCCCATTGTCGCATCTTCATGTGGCCCCATAGTGTCTGCTGCATAGCAGATGGCTGATGAATATCATCCACGGGCTGATTAATTTAAATTAAAGACAAAGCAAAACAAAACCACACAGTGACAGAAAAAAAAAACAACCCAACAGCCCAAATATATCACAGCTAATGTTTCAAACTTCATAAAATTTTCCAGAAGACTAACTTGAGCTGACTATACAAAAGCATGTCCTGTTTCATAGGACACTGAGAGAGGCTGATCTCACTCTTGTACCCTCTCCTCGCCTCCCTAAGAAACAAAACCAGCGAGAACCGAACCTAACAGAAAAACGCGAACATTTTTTTTCTGTACAGAATGTAAACGCCTACTTTGAAATTGCTATTGCTCACTTGACAACATAAAGCAGCGATAGCAATCCTTTTTCGGGTAAAGCAAGCATTCATGGAATCTAAGTACTCAGCGCCGACCGTGTTCCAGGCATGGGCGCTGGAATAGAGACCAGTGAACCGAACTTTCACTCCTTACACGCCTCCAAAGAGACGACGATGAAAACCTTCAATATGGAACATGTAACGTGTTGGGCAAGTCCGAAGAGAAAGATAAAGCAGAGCGTGTGGATAGAGAGCGTCCCGGCGCTGCTGGGAAGGGCTGCGTGGCTGACCAGGGAAAGAGCATTCTAGCCATGGGGATGGCAGCCAGGCCAGGACTCCAGGCTGGGAGTCGGGAGAGTGCTGTGGTGAGCAGAGGTCAGTGGGATGAGCAGGATGGAGAGCAGGGGGAGGTGAGATCCCAAAGATTCGGGGATCCCCATAGGACAGGGCTTTAGGGACTTTAAGGACTTTGTCTTTACCCTGAATGAGATAGAAACCAATATAGGAGGTTGGTCAGAAAAGAAACATTTCCTTCAACTTACTGGCTTCCGTTTTTGTTGAGAAGCGACTCTAGGAAAGTAGCCTAAAGCTCAGACAACAGCAATTCTTAAAAGGCTCTTGCAATAAGCAGGTGAGAGGTGCTGGTGCCTTGGACCAGAGTGGTTGTGGTGGAGAGGATAAGGGGTCAGTTCGGGCTGTATTTGGAAGGTGGCGGGGACAGGATTGGATAACAGATGGGATACAGGGTCCAAGAAAATAATGGTGTACAGAACGACTGCAGGGTTTTCAGATGAACAAACTGGAAGATAGAGTTGTCATTTTTGGAGACGGGAGGCACACCAGCATCTAACCAAAGCATCCAGAATAACAAGAGACTTGCAAAATGCTGCTTTTTGATCTTGTGTGGTTTGGGCTAACAAAGGGCAGGTCCCAAAGCCCCTATTCTAGAAGCTGGAATGGAACCAACACAGAAGTAAGCAAGGCATGAGGGGCATGAGAGGTGGCCATTTCATATTAACTTTGCATTCCATCTAAATGAACGGATCTGTTTTTGTTTATTTCTCCCACTGCAACTCCTGGGCCTTTTGTGATTGGCTGGTAGTCTCCCCCCCACCGCCCCCCGCCACCCATGACCCTCTGGGGCCGGTGTGCAGCCCACAGAGGGCAGAAAACCCATCTTACCATCAGGTCCTGAAGCTGCTGGGAACCCTGCACCTAGCTGGCCTCCTCCACAGACCCGCCCAGGCCCCTTCCCCTCTTCCCCTCCCCTCCCCCACCTCTGCCATCTGCACCCAGGATGGGGGTGGAAGGGGCTTTTCCTGAGGCAAGAGCACCTGCTTGCGGGGGTAGGAAGGATGCCAAGCACTGATGCTTCTCCAAGAATGTGGCCTGGCCCATGGGTGTCATTTAATTAAGGAGAATTACCTGCATAAATGAATCATAATAAGAGACCGAAATCATAAAAGCTTGACACTTTAATTTATTCCTGGAAGAACTCCAGAAAAACAGGTATGTCTCGGAAATATTATTTTTCATTTTATTTTTTCTATCTTCAGAAACTGTACCATGTTACATTCACACAAACAGTCTATGTGCATCTGTGATGGAAACCCGTTTCTTTGCTGCAGAGGCACCCTGTGAAACGGGAACTGTGCGTCTCCCTATCATTTTGGCCACAGTTCGTTTCCTGTTAGTAGTGAATTTATGAATCCCAGCTTTCTGCCTCTAAACCTTGCCTTCAGATCCCCTTGTATTACTCAGAATGCAGCAGGATAAAAGAAGAAAATGGAGTTTTGACTACAGAAATCCCACTGCCTCTTGATGATGACCAAACTGAGGTCAAAAAACACGTGACTAGGGCTTCAAGTTCCCAACATGCCAGCTGTAATTCCAGAAAACCTGGATGCCCTCCCGCCTCTCCCCTGGGAATCTTTTTGTGTCCGCTTGGAGGAGTTTCAAGTCACTTCAGTGGGGTGTATACCGCAGAGTTGGGATCCGAGTGCAAATCTCTGTAACATAAGATTCTGTTCGTACCGTAACAGATAACCTCCAAATTCCAGAAGTGTAACACAATAAAAGTATAGTTTAGCTCCTGTACTAGTCAAAAGGTGAGTTTTGTTTTGCTTTGTTTTGTTATTTTTAAAATTTCAATCCAGTTAGGTAACATACAGTGTGGCACTGGTTTCAGCAGCAGAATCCAGTGATTCATCACCCACATCCAACACCCAGTGCTCATCACACCGAGGGCCCTCCTGAATGCCCATCACCCAGCTACCCCATCCTTCTGCCCACCTCCCCTCCAGCAACCCTCAGTCTGTTCTCTATAGTTAAGAGTCGCTATGGTTTGCCTCCCTCTCTGTTTTTGTCTTATTATATTTTTCCTTCCTTTCCCCTATGTTCATCTGTTTTGTTTCTTAAGTTCCACATATGGGTGAAATCATATGGTATTTGTCTTTCTCTGACTTAACATAATACCCTCTAGTTCCATCCATGTTGTTGCAAATGGCAAGATTTCATTCTTTTTGAAGGCTGAGTAATATCCCATCATATATATATATATATATATCACCTCTTCTTTATCCATTCATCAGTTGATGGACATTTGGGCTCTTTCCATAATTTGGCTACTGTTGATAATGCTGCTATAAACATTGGGGTGTATATGCCCCTTCAAATCAGCATTTTTGTATCCTTTGGATAAATACTTAGTAGTGTAATTGCTGGATCGTAGGGTAGTTCTATTTTTAACTTCCTGTGGAACCTCCATACTGTTTTCCAGAGTGGCTGCACCAGCTTGCATTCCCACCAACAGTGTAGGAGGATTCCCCTTCCTCTGCATCCTTGCTAACATCTGTCCTTTCCTGACTTGTTAATTTCAGCCATTCTGAGAGGTGTGAGGTGATACCTCATTGTGGTTTTGATTTGTATTTCCGTGATGGTGAGTGATATTGAGCATCTTTTCATGTGTCTGTTGGCCATCTGGATGTCTTCTTTGGAAGAGTGTCTATTCATTCTTCTGCCCTTTTCTTAACTAGATTATTTGTTTTTTAGGTGTTGAGTTTGATAAGTTCTTTATAGATTTTGGATACTAACCCTTTATCTGATATGTCATTTGCAAATATCTTCTCCCATTCTGTCAGTGGCCTTTTGGTTTTGTGTTTGAAGAGAATGCTGGTAAATGAAACCACATCCAGGCTTTCTAAATTCATTCTCAGCTGGTGGAATTTTCCTTCTTTATTGACTTTCTCCTTGAGTAAGTCCCATCGGGCAGAAATGCAAGCCCACAGCAACTGTATGGCTCTATGTGAGGATATATGGCATTTTTTCCTGTGCTATTCATAGCTTTTCTCCCTTCTGTCTTTATAGCCCTTTGATCATGGCTCCAGACTGATTGATCATGAATGATCAGACTGTGTCCTCCACTCGCTGGTCCAGCAAGGTGCACATAGGGGCTGGAGTTGGTCTGTGTAAAGTGCTGGAAAGAGAACAAAGCACCTGTGGCCTTTCATTGTTGGGGTTACAGGTCCTGTATGATGCCCTATAGCCAACAGGTCTCAGTGTATCACCTGTTTATATTCCAGCCCTGGTACAATGCATTGTAAACACAAGACGTCAAATGCCATCAGGCCACTTACAATGATGCCTTTACTTATTACCTCTCCAGCTTTGTTGAGTGTTTTTAGGTAATGAAAAGCAAATAAATTATAAGAATTTGCAAGAGGTGTAGAAATTCCCTCTTACAGGGGTACCTGGGTGACTCAGTGGGCTGAGCGTTGGACTCTTGGTTTTGGCTCAGGTTGTGATCTCAGAGTCGTGGGATTGAGCCCCATGTCAGCCTTCATGCTCAGCAGGGAATCTGCTTGAAGATTCTCTCCCTCTGCCCCTCCCCCCCTTGCTCTCATGCTCTCTCTCTTAAATAAATAAATAAATAAATAAATCTTTACCGGAAAAAAAAAATGCCTTCTTATATTATCTAAAACTCCAGGTAGAGGTAGTATAAACTTTTGTCTGTGGAGGATGCATTATTTTTGTACCCCATGGAACAGGTTAAATTTGGAAGTTCACTTTTAACCCCACATCACCACTTTTAAACATGTCATTTAAATAAAAGTAACTCAAAATATACTATACATTCATGGTTTTCAAAAGCAGTCTGTGTAGAGTATATTTCCACGTTAGCTCTGTGACTGACTCATCATGCACAAAGCCATTAGGTCTTACTTAAATGTGTGAGTCTTTGTCCCTGTATCAACTGGTCCAGGATGTGCTTATGCTTTCTGAGGTCTCGTTTCTCCTTTCTGTAGGTTTCCATCTCTGCCTTTTCTGTTGGGCTTTGAGCAGCAATGGGTTCCCTCTCTTACCTTCTATTTCCTTCCAGCTACCGTGACCTTGCACTTCACAGAATCAGGAGGGTTATGGGGAGAGCAGAATTAAAACCCAAGGTTAATGAACAGCATTCCTGGATTTTATGGCAAATTTTAATGACTTCTGATGGACAAGTTAGAGGTCTGTTTTGCCTTTTTTTTCCTTTTATGAGTTCCAGTTATATACACTTTTACCATAAGACCTAACACTGTATAGACGACTAATTTATTTAATGGTAAAATTCTTGAAGTTCAGTAACTTAGATTCTGTTTACAAAGACTCTAAATTCTTATGGGAAGGTGATATGTCTGGACTGAAAAAAGAAACCCAATCACCAATTTATACCGTATGAAGCAAAAATATTATTCTCTTAAATGGCAAACAAAGGAGGGTGCCTGGGTGGCTCAGTCGTTAAGCGTCTGCCTTCGGCTCAGGTCATGATCCCAGGGTCCTGGGATCGAGTCCCACATCGGGCTCCCTGCTCGGCAGGAAGTCTGCTTCTCGCTCTCCCACTCCCCCTGCTTGTGTTCCTGCTCTCGCTATCTCTCTCTCTGTCAAATAAATAAATAAATAAATCTTTCAAAAAAAATGGCAAACAAAGGAAACAGCTTGTTATATAATTATCATTTGTTGATTGGTAAAAGACCTTTGACACTATGGGCTGGTCCTTTGTTTTAAAATTTCAATGTAAAGAAATTAATAATTCCCAGCAAAGTACTACCTACCCTTTAGGGTTTTTGTAAGGATTAAACGAGATAATAGATATTTATCAGTTGCATCTGCTGGGCCACTACAGTCTTTTGGACCTTCCCTGTCTCGGGGATGTTAGACTATTTATTGGACTCTAGGGCGATTTGAGAGAGTGGCCCTGCATGGGATCTCACTGCCTCAATGGAAGCACAACTTGATTGTCCCTTGCCTCGTGCTCCACATGTGGACCTGTTACCCCTCAATCCAGGATCTCCTTGGTGATCCTGAAGAGGAGATACTTGTTGGACAAGTGCTTGCCAAAATCACTTGTTAATTTTAAAATGAGGAATGATAAAAAAAAGTCGTAAGAGTTAAGAATAGCTAGAGCAAGTGTGAGGAATCATGCAACTAACAAGGTCTTTACAGAATTGAAAATGGGATAAACACTTAGAAGTGAAGGAATGATTCTCCCAATTGAATTCTGCTAAATGTATTCATGGCGTGTGAAAACTTGCATGTGTTGAGCAGCTACTCAAAGTCCCAAACCCTTTTCATTTCAAATGCTCTTCACAACAGGCTTGTGAGTTAAGAGTCGCCTTCCTTGTGCAGGTGATGTTATTGAGAACCGGAGATGTAAGTGGTTTGCTCAGGTCAATGCCACAAACAGGTGGTTGAAGTGTAGGTGGGCCTGGCTCCAGAGCCCCCCGTACCCTGCTGCACCTCAACAGCAGTGTCACTGATCAAGCCACAGACATCTGAACAACTCTACAACAGAGTGAAGAGGGATTTCTGGCTGATTTGGGGTTGCCCTGGGTTCTAGAACTATACAAATAGTACAGTATATATGTAAGTGAAATCCCTAGCAACTATACAGTGACTCTACATTACAACAACATCACTGAAGCTTTTAAAAAAAAATTCTTATGAAATCAGCTTCAAAGAGAAAAAAAATAACCATCGATACAAATTAGAGTTCTGGATATAGAGGGAACCGTCTTCAGTAGATCCTGATATGGAAGCAGATATTTCTTCTAGAAAGAGGATCTAACAACTGATTTTCTGAATGTAGAAATCTCCAGATGGACCTAGAAACTATTGAGTTAGTGTAAGAAGTTTCTTGGACAAATCAGAATCAAAAACCATATCTCTAAGAGGGATACAGAGTAGGAGGGTCCCTTGAAGCCTATGTCTCCGGCCAGTGCCCACCCAATGTGGGCAGGACTGTTTCTATATCCCAGTTGCGATATATACACCATGACCTTTGGGCATTCAATCCACTGCCTTACTGAAACACGAA
Organism: Mirounga leonina; assembly: GCF_011800145.1. Taxonomy (NCBI): domain Eukaryota; kingdom Metazoa; phylum Chordata; class Mammalia; order Carnivora; family Phocidae; genus Mirounga; species Mirounga leonina. The sequence continues at coordinate 6,165,020 of NW_023270865.1, read as the reverse complement.
GTCAAGAGACGTAAGACTCTTGCAGGTTTGATCACTTCTATAGTATTTCCTTTTGTACAATATTTCTGTTTGGCCAGCAGACATGACTTATTTGATTATACTACGGCATTGGCTAAAGAACTTACTTAAATATTTAAAAAGGAAATGTTGATTCCTGTTTTTAAAGCACATTAACAATTAGCAGAACTACTAAGATAATATCTCTTAGGTAATGCCAAATTAATAATTGATGGAGATGCACCTTCAGAAAAGTACAGAACAAAGTGAGCAGAGAATCTGAGTGGATTGAACTATTTCCCAGCAAATTCAGATATTGTAAGGACCAGCGAGTTCAGACCAATGGAAAGTACTTGTGCTTTATCTCAGAACATGACTTTTCTCAAAGAATTCTACCACGGTTTTAAGTTAATGAATTCACAGAAAACCTTCATTGGAGGAGAAATGACATTCCTCATGTGAAGGAAGTAACAGTACTCCATAAATCACTCTACCTTTATGGCCGACATAGATGAATTTTATATTATAAAGAATTAAACCCATACAACTGCAATATTTTGACTTACTGACTGAAGCTACAGAAAATGTTAGCTATAGAAGAATTAAATACTTTCATATAATTATTTTAAATGAGCTGTTTCATTAGAAAAATAAGGACAAATGATACAGTACCATGATTGGATACAACACCATAATTTGAAGAGGATCCAGATCCTCTTCAAATTATGACAGTTGTCCCACAGATGTCCATTTTCTGGTCCAGGAGCCCCTCTAGGATCTACATTGCATTTCATTGACATGTCCTCTTAGTCTCCTGCAATCTGAGATAGATCCTCAGTCCCTGGACATGTTGAAAGAGTAATTTGGTTTTATTTCTTTTAGGAGATGCAGGGTTAAGAACTCAGGTCTGTCACATCAGAAAATCTGGGATTCTGGTCACAGCTCTCTCACTGTAGGATATTCTATAAAGCCATTTTATCTGTATGAAACCAAGTGTATATCACTTATTAATATGGAGTTGGACAATATTAAGGGTTTTCCAACTTTTTACCACCATGGAAATTTTTTTTATTTTTTATCTTTTAATTTTTTTAAAAAAGATTTTATTTATTTATTCATGAGAGACAGAGAGAGAGGCAGAGGGAGAAGCAGGCTCCCAAGAAGCAGGGAGCCCGATGCGGGACTCGATCCCAGGACCCTGGGCTCATGACTTGAGCCAAAGGCAAATGCTTAACCATCTGAGCCACCCAGGCACCCTGGAAAATTTTTTTAAATTATTCTCATCTTTCATCTTTTTATTTGTCTTATGAAAAGATTTGGTCTGTTATCCAAATTGAATTACTTTGATCATTTCTGGCAATCAAAATGTAATAATTCTTATGAAGTAAGTATTTTCTTTCTCAGACATGCAAATAATAAATGGGCATTGGATAGATATCATATGTGTTCAGGGAAAGAGAAATTGATAACCAAATGGAAAATGCCAGTTTCATGACTTTCTATAATAGGAACTCAAATCTTAGTAAATAATCCAACTTGGTTATCTGTTGCTGGAGAGTTTTGAGGGAAAAAAAGAAGTGAATCTCTTTTTCTGACTATTGTCTATGGGCTTATGCAATCAACATATGTTGAGCTACATGCAATTAAAAATATATCAAGATTAGGGCGCCTGGGTGGCTCAGTTGGTTAAGCGACTGCCTTCGGCTCAGGTCATGATCCTGGAGTCCCGGGATCGAGTCCCGCATCGGGCTCCCTGCTCGGCAGGGAGTCTGCTTCTCCCTCTGACCCTCCTCCCTCTTATGCTCTCTGTCTCTCATTCTCTCTCTCAAATAAATAAATAAAATCTTAAAAAATATATATATCAAGATTATAGACTTCGGTAGTATCACACTTTTCTTCTGCTCTGAGTGGATTTCTATGCTTAATGTGTTCGTAAGAACATGGCTTTGAAAATTAGGAACAAAATTCTACTTTTACAATATCCTGTGTAAGAAGCATCAAAGGTTATATTACATTTTATCTTAAAAGTTACATTTTTACTGTGTAAGATATATTTTGAGATAACATCAAATTTCCTTGTTTTTAAAAAAATTGTATAACTGTAACAGAGAAACCATGATGACTCATACTGATTTAGTCAGCCTTGACTATATCCAATCAAACTCAAAATACCTACTAAATATTAAATTAAATTTGGTAAATTAAATTAAATTAAATTTGTTAGCGTTCAGGAAGCCTCTGGTTAGATTCCATGAAGAGTAGGCTTGAAGCTCTTACGGTACATGTGAATTCATTTAAAATCTAGGTTGACTTTTTTTTCCTTAGGTAGATTATTTTAGTCTTAGAAAGCAGCATATTAAACTTAAAATTAATAATTTTTAATATACAATTTCTGGAAATGAGGGTAACTTCAATATAACTTAAGTTAAATGGCTCTTAAGTTTATAACATATTATTGTATAACCCGGAGCTATTGTAAATTATAACATATCTATTTATATAATTCATTATAGTTATTATAGTTATTAGTTATGAGTAGCCATTTTAAATCTTACGTAATAGACTTTTAAGACATTGTGAGTTCCTACACAGTCACCTGATCACACACATATTTTTCAAGCAGGGATCTGAGGTCCAGAGACATGCAGGGAGGTGCTAAACATGGCAAAATTGGCATCATACCACAACTGTTCTGCTGTCCCAGATGACATTGGCTCTTCTGCACCATATTTAACACTACCTTCTTTACGGGAATGGGCCAGTGGGTATTTTTCTCCTTATTACCTTAAACAAACACAACAGACAGAATGTATTCATAAGGTAAACACTTATAGAGAGAACTGAATGTTGCACCCATGGAAATGATGGAAAAGTGTTTTCTGGGAGCCAGACTGGTCTCTGGAGAAAGAAGGGGCAACACAACACAGAAGTTGATTGCAGGGAAAAAAATAAATGAAGGAAGGAACGATAAGTCCCTGAGTTTTCTCTCTCTCTGGGAATATATGGCAAGAATAGCACAACCTCCACATGGTGATTTAGTGGAATTAGCCCAAGCTAAAAATCAAGCAGTTCTAAAAGAGAAATGGCAAGGAGATCCCTACATACTGTCGTCTTACCAGCTGGGATCCAGAATAAGGAAGGAAATGGTTAGCAAGAGAATGACAAACTTACATAATTCCTGTAAACTCTTTTTTTTTTTTTTTTTTTAAGATTTTATTTATTTATTTGGGAGAGAGAATGAGAGAGAGAGAGCACACGAGAGGGGGGAGGGTCAGAGGGAGAAGCAGACCCCCTGCCGAGCAGGGAGCCCGATGCGGGACTCGATCCCGGGACTCCAGGATCATGACCTGAACCGAAGGCAGTCGCCTAACCAACTGAGCCACCCAGGCGCCCTGCATAATTCCTGTAAACTCTTAAACAATCTTGTAACTCATGGGAAAAGTTCTGAAGAAAGAAGCATAATATTGCTCCTTATACAATGAAGAGAATATTGCCTTCTTTTGTGTCTCATGAAAGGAATAGCATATACTTTAATGTCTGTTATTCCCTAAATCAGTGGTTCCAACTTGTGAACTACAGACCCCCACAGACCACAGCAGCACTACCATCACGTGGGAACTTGCTAGAATTCTCCTCCCTCCCACTGTCACCTTCCACTTACTGAATCAGAAAGGCAGGGGACAGTCCCAGCAACCCAAGTTTTAACAAGCCCTCCAGGCAACTCGTGCCTGCTAAAGGTTAAGAGCTACCACCCTAAATCATGCCTGTCTGTCCATTTACGCTTTCCCAAAGGCTGTACAAGATGAAAATCATATCACTCAGCTGGATTTCATGCATTTAGAATCCACAAGGCAATGGTTTTCTGCTTTCCTAATGTGTGTGGAACTATAAAGAGAAATTCATGCTGATGCCTCCCGCATCGTGGGAATAGTGACATTTTGGCAATGATTCCCTGAGAAAATGTTCGGGGCATAAAGAAAATGAGTGAATGACACCAGAGGGCTCATACAATTGGAAATGGTCCCTTTGTCGAGAATCAAGAAGATTTTTCTAGGGCTTTTCTGTGGATGTCATCCTTTCCACTGAGAAGCAGTACATGTGGGAGATCATTTCAATCCAGTACTGGCTAAGGTGACTTGAATTGGGAGATGATTGTAGCCCTGTTGGTAACAGGCCTGGACTTTATGTGAAAAAAAGAAATAGCTCATGCACTATAATGTCTGTCTTGCCAACCTATAGTTTGAGTCGCCTATTTCTTTTTTAGGATTTGTCATGATTTTCCACTTAATCTCCTGTCTGTTAGGAGTCCGAGGTGCTTGGTAATTGCCCTCTCCTTTATTCTTGGGAAGCCCATTGCTTTGCCCTAGCTTCCCTGTGAAGGAGCTGTGGAGAGCAGAGCCAGTTCCAGTGCATCTTGATGGGACCTCACGTAGACACTCACAGGATGGAGTGAATCAGCCTAGAAGGAGAAATCTCAAGTGAAAAATGAGTTATAATTTGTCTCCTGATTCTTAAGGGAATATGAAGGTACAAATCCCAATCGACTTGTACAAAAATCTGCCCAAATACTTTGCTTTTTTTGGTATAGATTCTCAAAAATTCAGGAAAAAAGATGGGCTAAATCACTGATATACTTGACAGAACTAAGACAGAACCAGTACAAAGGCACCCAAATTGTCCTTCTCCTTTCAGATATTAGTTATCCAAATTAGTGGATTATGAGCCTGGCTAACCAAGGTTATGGAATAAATTTAAAGGAAAAAAACAACGACAAAACTCAAAATATTGTCAGCACCTATTAATCCCGGCAGTAAGAAGGGCGAGGGTAGAGAGTGAGCTGGAGTTACTACCAGAACGAATTTCAAAATAAGAATCGCTGGCTATCAGGTAGGAAGGCCGCCAAGAAGCCAGAGCACTTTGGGAAGAGAACTGCCTGGAGGCATAAAGTTGAGTCTGTAGGACAAGGGAGCGAAACCAGCTGTCTCTCTCTTCTCCCTGCTCCCTGCATACTGACATTCTTTTGGAAAGCAGTTCTATGAATATAGACTTCCATTTCGTTGGACTCAGATCTGTGACTCCCACCCCCAGCCTCAACCCAAAGGCTCATGCAACCAAATTACGGACAGTGTTGTCTTCTGCACAAGTAACTTGACCTAAAGAAAAGCCTCTGAATTCAGATGGGGTGAATGACTAGGAGGAATCCTGGAAATACAGTGTATCAGTGTAAGCTCTCCAGAGAAACTGAACCAAGAGGATATGATAAAATAGATGAGAGATGGATACATAGGTGATAGATAGATAGATAGATAGATAGATAGATAGATAATAGATAGATAGATAGATAGATAGATAGATAGATAGATAGATAGATATGTAATTGATTCTAAGGAATTGGCTCACATGATTGTGGGGGCTGGCTAGTCCATAATTTGTAGGGCAGGGCAGCAGGCTGGAAAGTAGGGCCAGAGCTGATGTTGCAGTCTTGAGTCTGAAATCTACAGGGCAGGCCAGCACGCTGGAAACGTAAGTAGAATTTCTATGTTATAGCCTCAAGTCAGAATCCTTCTACTATAGGAAACCTCACGTTTTGCTCTTAAGGCCTTCAACTGGTTAGTGAGGACCACCATCTAGCCAAGTTGACACACGAAGCTAGCCATCACACACAGTCAAATCTTCCTGTACTTTCCCCATCCTTCTGGAAGCCATGCTGCAGGATACAAATATGTCCCCCTGTGTGGCTTCCGTAGAGAGGAGCTCTGGTAAACACAGAGCAAGACAGGGTTTACACAAATATTTATTGTACACAGAGAACCAGGCCTTGATATCTCCCATTTGAAGAACAAGTGATTAATTAATTAATTCAAGAATTTCTTACACTTCAGCAGTTACTTAAAAATGATGCTATTTTTATTTCATATAGTTGTGTGCCTCCAGTTTGACACATTTTGTTTTTACTGAAGTGACTGGTTAACATCATGTTTTTTCTCTTGACAGAAAAAAAAATCATTCTCGGCAAATCCCTATATCTTTCAATTTCTTACACTTTTAATCCCTTCTTTGGAATTATTTTAATTTTCTTTGTAAACTTTGTATTGTAAGTGGGACTAGTTTGTTCGTGTTGGAAACACAGGTTTCTTTGAACATGTATGTTTTCCCATTGTTTGTAATTTTCTATTTTCTCTTGTAATACTTGTTTTTACCATAAACTCATGGTCTCTCAAGATTTTAATGGAACCGTCTTTTCTGCTGAGCACCCCTCCTGCCCCCAGCTTCTTGCCTTCAGTCTCCGGAGAGGTAAGAAACGGACTCTAACTGGTTGATTACTTTCTAGGCTGAGTGATCTTTTTTCATATTGCAAATTTCCTGCATTTTCCTTTTTATCAAATCCATCATTTCCTGATTTTCCTTTCTTTGTCTTTCAGGGATTACTCCCTTCTTTTGTTGGAGTCTGTCCTTGCGCAGCTTTGTCAGAAAAGAAATGCTGAGTTATTACATATTTTAAAATGTTTCTGTTCTTGCCTTGTGTGATAGTTTGCCTCAGTTTAGCATTTTCAGATTAAAAACCTTGCCCCTCGGAACTTTGAGGGTATTGACAATCTCTTGTTGTCTTTTGACAATTAGTGTTCCTATAAGGAAATATGGTGAACATATTTTAAATGTAGTTTCAATAAGCTTTGAATTTTTAAGGAAGGTGTCGATCTTGAAATCCAGCTAAGATAAATTTATTCTGCTTGAACTTTTATCATTTTGGAAAATTCCAAAATCAAAGGCAAAGTTGTTACAGTATGTACGTAGCAAAAACAATATACCTGTCCAAACGCTGCACTTGCAGGTAATGAATTCACACTATTTTATACAGATGCCAGCCTTGGACAGCTTCACAGTCTTCCAGTGTAGTTCCACCTGAGAATTTGCAAATCGAGTTCCATAACTGATTATGAATTACTTGGTATCTCTCCTTCCAAATACAGTTAAGACATTATACTAATTTTTTAACAGTTGTCTATGGATAGTTTACCTTTTTTTATCCATTTATTTTCAGTGCAATTAAGGGAATATTGCAAAATATTTGTTATGATAAGAAATTGTCAACTCTGAGAGGGTTGTAAGACATTTGTTTGATGTGGACATACGGTACGCTCCTTTCTCTGTCTTTGTGCATGGTCTTGGCATTTGTCCAGTTCTTGTGTCTGCCCCAATCTCCCTTCCAGAACTCTTCATTATTTTGGATTTTTGAGATATTCCTTTGCTACCACTTTATTTTTTTATTTAAATTCATTAGCCAACATATAGTACATCATCGTTTCAGTTGTAGAGTTCAATGATTCATCACTTGTGTATAACACCCAGTGCTCATCATATCACGTGCCTTCCTTAATGCCCATCACCCAGTTACTATGACTTTAATGGAAGCTTAAGAAGAAGGACAGGCAGGTGCGCTCAGTCTCACATTTTGGACAAGAAGCAATAGGATGCTATTGTTTATTTCTCCAGTAACTGGCTCCCCAAAATACTGCATATATGGCATATATTTATTTTATTGTTTCCAGCCATTTAAGTTACTTGAATTTCGATAATTTTTAGACTCCTACCAATAATTAAATGGGGGGAGTTAGTAGAGAACCACGAAAGTCAGATTGTGAGTCAGTCATTTGAAGGTACAAATGTTTTTAATTTTGAAACGTTCACTTCTGTAAAGTGTTAAATCCCTAAGCATAGTAATGGGATTAACTTGCTTTTAGTGTGGTGAGTACAAGGGAAAGCAACCCTTCTTAGAGAGAATCCCTCGCAGCTTGATTCGTGGTGTTTAATTTTGAGTCTTAGTTACTCTTCTGGGTAGGAATAGTTATGCAAATCCCATGATACCACAGCAACCAAGGAAAATCAGAAATAGAGTGGCCCTAATGGGATCCCACAGGTGACGTTAAAAAGGAAAGATTCTAAGTTGCTTGTAGAAACCCAGGGTAGCTCGGATCTTACTACAAGCATTGTTTCAGCATTCCACGATTCATTTGTTTTTCACGGGCATGGAAATTAGAAATGGTACTGTCACCATCGTAACATGCGGTGGATAATTTTAGGGGAGAATTTGCAAGAAATAGTAGTGTGGTATCACATCAAATACGGAGGGGATTCTTAAATTGGTTTTATGTGATCTGTTGTTACAAAGATTTCTTGGCTCCTGTTGGGGTTATCTGAACTCTTATGCTCCCTTGAATCCAGAGTCTACCATGCAACATAAAAACATACCCTGGGCTTTCATTCTTACTCTCGCAGTCAAAGAATTACATCAACAACAACGATACACACACACGTGCACACACACCAAACTGATGCACTTAGACTGCTGTTGCCTCCTCCTCGGAGCTCCCTATCTACTTCCTCTTTGTACCTGATGCTTGTACCTCGAAGTCAAATCTAATGTGGCTGTATGCTCTCACCTATGAGCAAGATGTAGGCCAAAGAATTGACTGCCCAAAATATTTCAAAATGCAAAAGAAATCGAATTCACTTTCCTCAATGACCTCTTTCTCAAACCCAATTTCCTTCCTCTTTACACGTGTGTTTTTCTCCATTGTTGTCCCATTTTGATGACAATTCTTTTTTTTTTTTTAAGATTTTATTTATTTATTTGAGAGAGAGAGAATGAGAGACAGAGAGCACGAGAGGGAAGAGGGCAGAGGGGGAAGCAGACTCTCTGCCGAGCAGGGAGCCCGATGCGGGACTCGATCCCGGGACTCCAGGATCATGACCTGAGCCGAAGGCAGTCGCCTAACCAACTGAGCCACCCAGGCGCCCTTTGATGACAATTCTTACATGTTTGACACGAGAGGGTTTAGAGCTGGGTTGACAAGGCTGCATCTATTAAAGCGCTATTCCCAGGAACCACCCAATGCGTAAGAGCCCTTGCAGCAGAAATCCTGCCCCGCTACTTCCGACATGTTTGCATCCCAACATTTTGTTCAGACATTGAGTGTTATTTCAGCCACTTCATGGGCTCAAGTGGCTTTTGCATGTTGATCTGGGAACAAGCCTTCATTTATGATATTTCTCTTCTTGAGAAAGACCTCCAGCATATCAAACAATTACTTACAAATACGTTTTAGAGTCTAGCTTGCTTGAATACTGAAGAAAATCTGCATAATTTACTGCTGCAACACATCCCTTCTTTAAGAGCCATAGATTCAGCGAGAATCCTACACATCCTACTGAGGCACATCCCCCTCTTGCCCAAGGGCAAGAGGCAGTCCAAACCAGAAAGCTGGCTTTAGTGCGTCCTGGGCATTTCAAACCTGTTCAAAGAATATCACATTTTCTTTCTTTCACACGTTGTCCCTGGCCAGGACAGCCTTACCAATGTTTATGGCTCCATAAATCTACTCATCCATTAAATCAGGCATTCGTCCACTATTTGAGCACGTGTGGAGTTACCGTTGAAGACAGTTATACTGAGAATTACCAAATCTATTTTATTCTTAAGTGCTCTACATATAACAACATCTGTGTATGTGCAGGCTACTCAGAGCTCCCTTTTCCGATGTGTCAGCTGTCTGACCCAGCGTGGTCGAAGCTGAAAGCTGCCTTCCCAGGGGGCCTGCTGGGGCTCCTGTCTTGGTGGGAGACTTTCTGGGACATGATCAGGCCAGGAACTTCAGGTGACACATCCCAACTGTCAGTTAAGCTTGTCATTTCAGTAGTTTTTTCCCTGCTCTCCTCTCCCCTCCGTCTCCCCCTCCCCTGCTTCCCTCTTCTTCCTCCTCCTCCTCCTCCTCTCTAGTCTTTAGCCAGTATCCAGACATCTCTGTTACTTGGGGGCTTAGTTAAATCACAGATCTGATGGTGTGCCTGCTTTGTACTGGTTAGAAGCTCTGTGGAGGAAGGCACCTCTTACAGACAAGGATCTTCAGCATCTGTTCCCTCCACCCAGACCACATGTCACATGTCCTCTGCTACTGTCGTCCCCTTCGCCCCACTCACCTCCTGCCCTCCGGTGGCCTCACCCTTCCAAACCCTCTACCCTGCACCTTGTGCTTCAGCCACACTGGATTATGCCATAAATTCCCAATATCCTTTAGAATGCTTCCCTTTCTCTCCCTCTATCTCTCTTTCTCTCTCCCCTAATAATCACTTCCCAAGCTTCTCTGCCCAGCAAACTAGTCATTTTTTGTCCTGCTGGAAATATCCCTTCCTCTTGACAAGGCAGATTACTCTTTCTCTTCTCTATGTACCTTTTGCATTTTGCACATACTGCAGTTGTAAATCATCCTGAGGGCTTTGGAAGGTCCATATTTGGATTCAAATCCAATTCCTATCCTTACTGCTGTGAGACAAACTCTAGAGTTCATTCACTGGGTAAATGAAGATGATGGTACCACTTACAATGGTGTCATGAGACTTATGATCCAAGTGTAGGGAATGAATGGCTTGGGATTACTTAGCCTGATTATGACACATTTTGACAAGTTTGTCCTGATTTGGTTCTTCAAAGAAAAACTGGATTACTGGAATTCACTCTGGGCCTGTTTTAAAGGTTCACATGAATGCAAAATTTGTATTCTAACATTTATGTCAGTTTATCTTTTATTTTTTTATTTACATATAACGTATTTATTCATTTCAGGGGTACAGGTCTGTGATTCATCAGTCTTATGCAATTAAAAAGTAATTCTGTTTAAGTGTTTTTAAAGTCAGGCAAGTTGTTATGGGAATGAAATTTATGTTTATCTACACTGAATATGTGACCCTTCACATTAATATTGTTTAAAGCCATAATTTCACCAAAATGGATGGTGTATCATTTGGGTTTAAGGATATAATATTTACCATGATGGACATCCAGCAAATGAGAAAAGAAATTTAAATTATGAGAGCCTGATGGTCACAATTTGATTCAGTATTTCCCTTTCCAATCAAGCAATATGAAATTTTATAGTTTGTCATCATCAGACTTGCCTCTGGATTTCTTTTTTCTTATAAATCAGTATTCTACCTAAGGTGGACATTGGCAAGGTACCAGCTCTGTCTCTTCTGTAGCATGGTTACTAAATACATTTACTTTCTACTCTGAAGGCTGATTTCAGTCGTACAGCAATCATTCAGTTAGGGATATGTAGACCCAGGGGTGCCTGGGTGGCTCAGTCAGTTGAGCATCTGACTCTTGATTTCAGCTCAGGTCATGATCTTGGGTCCGTGAACCCCGTGTCGGGTTCCATGTTCAGCAGGGAGTCAGCTTGAAGATTCTCTGTCTCCCTTTTCCTCTGTCCACCCTGCCTTGCTCTCTCTCTCTCTCAAAAAAAAAAAAAAAAAGAAGTAAAAAAAAAAAGAAGTAAAAAAGAAAAAAAAAAGAATATGTAGACCTAAATATAAGAAACACCCCTGCCATGATCATATTCTCCATCTAGGGCCACACCAACCATCTGAATACCTTCTTGCGTCCCAGGGCTTTTCAATATTAATACTCCCAGAATACTCTTCAAGTACCAAGGACTAGTTCCCTGATCTGGTTAGAGAATGACATGAATGAACTATTAGGGCCTACCAGAAGGGCCTTGTCCCTTTCTTGTACTTGTTACGATGTCATGGCTCCTTCTCCAGGTAGTGTCTGTGAATTCTAGCATGGCTGTCAATGGACGTATGTTAATACTTCTCTCTCTGCGGTCTGAAGGGTCTCACTCTTCCAAAATATTTCCACTGTATAATTATCCACTGTCCTATTCTCCCTCCTCTTGCCTTAATTGGCCTCATTCTTTTTCTTTCTAGTATCTTCTTTGTGGTGGAACCACTGCCCTCTATCGGTGAGGAAAGAAGAAAAGCAAATAATCATTTTCCACAAAATGTTCTCATTTCTTCATTCACTTAACAAGTGTCTGTGTTGAATACCTACCACATGCCATTTCTGAGATCTATGCTGGGGGAGAAAGAACATGATCATGGGTAAACGCGGTCCCAGCCCTCACCGTGCAGGCTCTGCGGCCAGGCAGAGAGGCGTCCCCGGGGCAGTCCACAATAAATGTTAAATGGCAACTCTACAAATTGAGTGAAGAACTGGTATGTGATGGCTTCAGAAATTACCTTAGGAAGGTTGATACAATCAGAGGTCTGGGAAGCCTTTCCGAGGAAGCCACCATTAGGATGAAATATCCATAATAAATAGGGTTTAAGCAGGCAAAATGAGAAAGGAAAAGCATTTTCAGTTAGAAGGAACAGTATGTGCAAAGGCCCTGCCACCGGAACACAGAGCCACTGAGACCCCAGGACGGAGCGAGCTGGAGAAGGACATCAGGGCAACGTCCTGGGGCCTCTTTAGGGACTTTTGTCTTTATTCCAAGAGCAATGGGAGACAATGGAAGTGTTTCGGACAAGGTGTTTAGAGAATGTAGTGGAGAGACTAAGAGCAAGCACTTTGTGGTGCACACATCTGGGCCTGTGTCTGTTCAGGTATAAGCTTCGGTGAGTCGTTCCCCCACCGTCGGCCTCAGGTTTCCCATTTAGTTGTGAAATGACACGAGAAGCACCCAGTTCACTCAGCTGCTTGTTAGTGAAATGATTTGTGTATAGTTCTAAAATAATGCTGATCACATAAGAAACACTTGATAAACACTAAGCAAATGATCATTTCCAAAAGAAGGAGCGTCGCTAAATACAGCGCTTGTGTGGCATGGACAGAAGGCTGTTTTCTGTGTAGACCCTAAAATAGCTAAGAATCATTGCAAATCAAGTAGCTGGTGTAGAAGTAGTTGACGGGCCCCGCATCGGGCTCCCTGCTCGGCGGGGAGCCTGCCTCTCCCTCTCCCTCTGCCTGCCTCTCTGCCTACCTGTTCTCTCTATCTCTCTGTCAAATAAATAAATAAAATCTTTAAAAAAAAAAAAAAAAGAAATAGTTGACGGAAGACCCAATGCGCTGCACATCATCTTCCCTTTAGATCAGAATTAAAATAGGTTTGTCGTGTCGTGGTCAGTAACCAAACTTCTCCCCTTGGCTCGCTGAGGCTGGCTGGTTTTAAATCATCAGGCCAAAATAAAAACACACACCAAGCAAAGCCCCTTGTCCTGGGTGAGTCACAGTAACCCGAAGCAAGCATGTCAAGGTCAGCCTTGGAAGGTCACCAGTGCCTGAGAAAAGCCCCATCGCAGCCTGTGAACCATGAGCTCTGTAATTGGCAAAGACATGCTGGTGTTTTTTTCCAGTTTTATCACTTGAAAAACAATGTGATATTTTATTCACTGGGGACTATATGCTAATATATTTGTTTTCCTTATCTATACATTTTTATTAGCCTCATTTTGGTGACTCAGAGGAACTCTGATTTGAATAAAATTATTAGAGTAATAAACAAAGGAGAACTCAGTAATTCACGATTAATAACATATATACTGAGTAGAAGTTTTAGCTTTTTAAAACACCGACCTATCACTAAAAACGTCCCCAGTTTTAAAGGGCTCTGTTTTATCTCTATTCCACACTTTGCCTGTGAATCCTGAGTTCTTTTAACACTTTTAGGCCTCTCTCCCCTGGAATGAGTTGTAAAAAATGTGTGTGCAGTCTATTTTTGTCTGCCACAGTTTTTTTTTTTTTCTTTTTTTTTAATGGCAAATATAAAAAAGAAAAACAACTTTTTGTCCTGAGGTTTATTTGCAAAACAATCCTTAGAATAACCTCCTTGTATGTTAAGTAGAGTGTCCTGTCTTTGCCTTAAGTCTTTCCTTTAAGTCTCTATGGGATTCTGTTAAAATTAACAAGTCTGCACGGGTATCCGTAGATTTATTCTGGAGGCATCTGTCTTGGGCTTTCTTAGCTGCTCTTTTCACACAACACCACATTCTGTAATTCTGGCAAAGTCACAAACGACTTCAGTGGAGGGCAAGGAGTCTGCTTGACCTGAGAAAGAACCAAAAATTTGAGTCTGACAAATTTATCATTTCAATCCCATCCAGTAGCAACTCTAAGTGAGATAGAATCTACTTTTATTTTTAAAATCTCCTTCAGGCAAATCTTTATGGGAAGTCACTGCAGTCTTGGCTCCGGGGCATGAGCCCAGGGCTGTGCACGTGGCAGAAGCTCGTTGGCTGTTCGAGGACTGAGCGGGATGGAAGGGCGCATGGCAGGGTGATGGAGCGCCCAGAGCGAGGACCCCCGAGTGGAGAGCTGGAAACAGCAGGAGAGCGGGGCTGCCAGGAGAGTGGGGTTACTGTTCCCCCAGGAAGAGCCGGGCGCAGGGGAGTTTTCACAAGGAGGGGGGACTGGCATTCCTCAATCACTCATTCTTTCATCACTGATCGTCCCATCGATCCATTCTTCAAGCACACGAAGGACACAGTACTGTGTCCTCGACACCGTGCTGGGGTTGGGGAAACCGAGCGGTTGTGAAAGGACCCCAGCCCTTGCGCTACAAATTCACTGGCTCAGGGCTTTTGCAGTTGTTCCAGTAATTACCCTGATTGTACCTGGCCCACACCTGCTCTGTGATTTGGATGCTGAGCAGCAGGGAGGGAAAAAGGAGCTACTCCAAGCAGCCGGCGCTGGGAGTGGGTCGGTTGGTGTTTTTGGCCCTGGTTCCCCAGTCTGATGCCATTTGCTTTCAAACGTTACTGAAAAAAATTGATCAAAACTTCCCCACACCCCACAGCTTCATTTCTTATTTTCCCCAGTGGGGTTATGAAATTTATACACACACACACACGCTTCTCGACATTTCAGTGGGGTTTTGTGTGGGAGCAGGAAGATCCGTGTTTTCCATCTACCAGCTTTGACCTAGAAGAAAACTACTGATTTTTTACATTAAAGTCTTGCTTATTCTAGATGATCAAAATACCATCTGCACATGCGATAGTTTCACTGCATTCCCTCCAAAATAATACTTCGTAACTCATTTCATATCTAATAATATTGGCTAATATTTCCAGAATAACATAATGGCGATACTGTTTTGAGAAATTTAAAATCAGAGTAAGGCGGTCTCATTATATTTTTCTTTTTCTTTTTTTTTTTTTAAAGATTTTATTTATTTATTTGAAACCGAGAGAATGAGAGACAGAGAGCATGAGAGGGGGGAGGGTTAGAGGGAGAAGCAGACTCCTCGCCGAGCAGGGAGCCCGATGCGGGACTCGATCCCGGGACTCCAGGATCATGACCTGAGCCGAAGGCAGTCGCTTAACCAACTGAGCCACCCAGGCGCCCTATATTTTTATTTTTCTTGAAAACGACAACAAAAAATAAAAAATCAGAAATGGATATCAAATCTTTTCAAGTGTATTTTGTAGATGATCTCTTAGATTTTCTCCTTTTGCCTGATAATAAGATGCTATACTATCGTATACCTGTAATAAGTACTAGTTAGATGTTACATGTTATCGTTTACTGTATTTTATAAATTCATTTGCTCGTATTTTGTCTAACATTTTCCTATCTACTAATAAACGAAGCCGTTGGTGTTTTTATAATTTTTGTGCTATTTTTCAAAATTTTTATTGCATTTACTTTAGTTAAAAGAATTAACTTATGTTACCATCTGTGCTATAATGATGTATCTCCTCACAGATGAAAACCCAGTGATGCCAGCAGGCTGGGTCCGAGGACCCAGAGGGAGGGGTCCCGAGAGACCAGCCGAGGGTCCGTGGCTTCGCACAGGAGAGAAATCAAACACAATCCAGAGAATGTGGAAGCAGTGTATTGAATAGCGTGAGCGATAGAGAACAGCAGATGGAGTGTCTGGGAGACTCAGGAAAAGAAAGAAGAATGAGTCTCGTCATTGTTTGGGGCTTGGGTTTTATATTGGAAAGGGGTCCAGGGTACGTTTCCCTTCAGAAATCCAGGGTAGGGTCCAATCAAAGGCGAATGTCAGATGAAGAATAGGTGTTGGGCCATAAATCACCCAAAGTCAGCGGTATTGATGTCCGTGTCAGCCGAGAGTTGTTCGAAGCTAATGTCCAGGAAATGTTTGGAATCTGGGTCTTCTTGAATGTTGTCAGGTGTTTGGGGCCCAAGACAAAACTCAGAGGATGAATAACTTTCTTGCTTTCCCCCTGCAGTGGGAACATAGCTTCTGTGGCTTATTCAGAAATGAGGCTTAGCAGAAAACCGGCAGAGAGCTGTTTCTAAAACGGAGTCCCTTCAGCTTCCCTGTCTCACTCAGAAGAATGGATAGAAAATCCACTCGCAAGAGTCTCTGTGAATTCATTCGTGGAGCTAATACCATGAACAGGCTTATCAAACTACTCAGTGGCAATCACATACTTTCTGTGAAGAGAGATGGATTATTTGGGAAACAGAACCAGGAACATAAAATGTGTTGTTAAGAATCACAGAGAATTAGTCCCAGGCCTTGAAACCTGATAAAAAAACTCAGTATTTGCCTGGCTGGATTTCAGAGTTGCTATAGGCTAATGGTTCCCTTCTACCTTCCAATTTCCCTTTAAGAGTGTCCTACCTTAACAAGGCAAGACTGTCAGCCCATACCCATCCTACCCACCCATTATCTCCTTGGTTTCACTGGTCCCGGGAGAGGAGTTTTGCCCCAGGAGCTATATTCAACAACTTATATGTTAATGCATGTTGATCTGTTGAGGGCCCAGGAGACTCATCTGCACCTTGACTGCATTTAGATGCTGAGATTTTGGACTCTAGTTGATGCCTGCATTTTGTATGTGGGAGAGACAGGAATCATTGGGGTCCTCAGGCCGAAGGTGGCCAAGCAGAGGATAAAGTGGTCCTATCAAATCCCACCCTCTGGGGTTCAGACATTGTAAATCCCTCCCCTTCAATGTGGGCGGCACCTGGTGTTTGCTTCTAGACCACAGAATATGTCAAAGGTGAAGGTGGGGAAGAACCCATCTAGAAAGTTAAACACTTCCACGTTGATTCTTAAATTTTAACATATTCCCTGAAACAACTTTGGAGTTCCCCTAGTCCTTATACTTTGAAGGATGTTCTGTTTCTTTATGCTGTGTGTGTGTGTGTGTGTGTGTGTACGTGCAAAGATGACAGTCTTTGAGTTTAGGGAATACACTTACTTATGTAGGGATATATAGAGATTTGTCTGTCTTTAAATTTAGAAACTGCAGAAGTTGAGGTAAGGGGCTTGTTGTAAATACTGTTCTAGTTTTCCTTAACCTGAACTGGAAATTCAAAAAGCTTATAAAAATACCAAGACGACTAGTGTCCCCAAAGTGAATGTCCCTTGCTTAGATTTCAGCTGTAAAACAGCAATCTCTGAAGTACATTCATAGATGTAATTGGCTTTATGACACAATTCACAAATGGGGCCACCTCCCATATAGTGAGTTGAGAAGAGCTCTGAGGAATTGTACAAGATGGCAGGTTTTTAGAGGAAGGAGGCCACAGCATGAGAGTTATCAGCAAGGGGCGCCTGGGTGGCTCAGTCAGGTAAGCATCTGCCCTCGGCTCAGGTCATGATCCCAGGGTCCCGGGATCGAGTTCCGCATCGGGCTCCCTGCTCAACAGGGAGTCTGCTTCTCCCTCTCCCTCTGCTCCTCCCCTGCTTGTGCTCGCTCTCTGTCTCACTCACTCTCTTTCGCTCAAATAAATAAAAATAAAATCTTGAAAAGAAAAAGAAAGTTATCAGCAAAAGAAAAGATTGGTTTCGTCATGTCACCTGACCTTGCAGGGGTGGGGCAGGAGGTCTTATTAGCTGAATTGTCTCATCTTCCCTTGGGTGGTGGAGAGGGCCCTGGGGACAGATTATCTCCTTGGTGCTTACAGAAAACTTCTGATTGACAGGTTAAGACACATTTCTGGGGGAGGCTGAAACTACAATTAGGTTAAATGGTTAGCTGGTTTGGTGTCATTTGGGGCCTGTGGGTTTGGTTTTGTTTTGTTTTGTTTTTTTAACGAATGTTAATTCTACCTCGGCAAGTTGTCAATTTGATTCAGTCCACGGTGGCCGTTTCTCAGAACATCTGCTGCCTGATGGCAGTTTTGTGGTCAGTAAATGAGGGAATCCAGACGTGATATGTGGAGTAGCTATCTAGCATATAAAATTCCCCCAGTGCTTTTTGTCCCTTTATTCCCAAAGGTCACGTTCAAATGGACTCCGGTTCCCTGGGAACCTTGTTTCCCCAGGTCTGGTTTGTTGGGTGGTGGACATGCCGGCTTACGGCCTCTCACCTGACCAGGTGGAGACGTGCCTCACCCCTCCATGGCCCATGTTCCGGCTCTGTGCAGGTGAAGAGCATCATTCCTGCCTGCTGGAGAGCAGGTGCGTAGGGGTCTGGGAAACAAATCTCTGGTTTTTGTGGGTTTTTTTTAAAGATTTTATTTATTTATTTGAGAGAGAGAGAATGAGAGACAGAGAGCATGAGAGGGAGGAGGGTCAGAGGGAGAAGCAGACTCCCTGCTGAGCAGGGAGCCCGATGCGGGACTCGATCCCGGGACTCCAGGATCATGACCTGAGCCGAAGGCAGTCGCTTAACCAACTGAGCCACCCAGGCGCCCTAAATCTCTGGTTTTATTCCTACTCCAGCTCCATCAATCCAGGCACACACAACTCTTTCTCCTTAATGCCAGTCTCATCCAGTGAAGGAGGTTTACAAGGTTTGTTTATTTGTTTGTTTTTTCTCAGAATCTCAGTTGCAGACAGATGTAAAAATGCACTAGTCTAAAACTGTCATTTTTTATAAAGGAAAAGCAGATATTCTCACCGTGATTTGTACGACTAAAATACAGAAAAGGCAAATGATTTAACCAGTCACTCATGCGCACGCTTCCAAGAAGTAGTCTAGGAACTTTGAATACAAAGGAATGAGGCCAATGTAGGGGGTTTAGCTTTTAGAAATATCAGTTCACACAGGAATTCTGTCATAAATTCTACAAGTGTCACTCTGTCAACACTACATTCCTATCCCTATAATCAGGAGTGGGTAGCTTAGCGATGCTTTGTAAAACATCGCTGGGAAAGGATTATGCTTTGGGATAGTTATGACATTTAACCAAATATACTTAATACTAATATTTTTTTGATTTGGGGGGCTGCATATATTGTGTTGCTCATAATAAAAATATTTAAGGGGTGGTTCATAGGCATTTGCTTATCCATGGGGACATTTTCCCATATTCAGTTATTCAAGAGTCAGTCTTCAGCAGAAACATGATCCTTCAGACGTTCTTTGCAAAATCAGGAGGGCAGCAGCCCATGGAAAGCAAAGGTCCATTCAGGACACGAATGTGCACAGGCATCCCTAAAAAGGCCTTGGCTAAAAGTCCAGATTAGGTCCTCATGGTTGAATTCTAAATTTGCCTGGGGGTGCTGAGTTTCTCATAGAAAGAACCCAATGCACACTATAAAGATGTGGCTTCTATGGAAAGGCACACATGTAATAAAATTCCCAGAAAGTGTAGAAAAGAGATATTCTACATTCTGGGGTGGAGACAATAAGGAGGTACAGATCCTTATAAAGGAAAAGTCCAGCCCACCTTCCATCTTAGCTCTATTCTCACCCCCACCTAAAGAGATAGGGTGCCACAAATTCCAGCCGCTGTGGATGGCTGCATGGTGTCCATTGGGTGACTTTTTGGTTCACCCCACTGTTGGCTTATGATTTAGTTGTCTTGGGTCTGCTGAATGAGTTAATGAACACAGAGGGGTACCTGACCCTCCTGTCACAAAGCAGGGACAGGTTTTAAAGCCCCTTGGTTCAGTGGGCTCTCAGAGCACATCAGGGGAAAAATAGTAACTATCAGAGTGAGCAAGGTTTAGGGGCCTGCAGCTCATTCAGTTTTAGAGCATCCCTTTAAGAAAAAGAATAAGAGAATTAGATAATTAGGTATGGGTACCAGTCCTCTGAGCCTCAAGAATTCTAGCTGCCTAAAGTGACCATTTTCCTGGAATTAGGTTGCTAATATATGAACACCTTGAAGTGAAGAGGTAAGATCCCCATATATGTGTTTTGGGAGGAGAATATAACACTAGATTTCTTTAGTACTAACACAAACACACACACGCACTTATTATCCAAAGGGAGTTTTCACAATATTTGTTTATTACTTGAAGTACCCACAATTGTAACTTAGTTGCTGAAATATATTAGGATTATTAAAACATTAATAAAGCAACTAACTCACTCATCTTTGGGGTCTTCTGGATTCAAGTGAGAGGCACGGAAACTGCTGGAAGTTCCACGCATTTGGATTCTGCAGCCCAGTGCCGACGGCAGGCGTCAGAGTTCCGTCTCTTCTGAGGGAACATTTCTCACCCTCTGTGCAATTAACCAGAGCTTTTAAAGAAAGGAACTTCCTGGTTTTATCCAAACTAGTATTCTTTTCCCTTGTGGGACAATCTAAGGTGAAGTCAGGAATGATTATAAGAATAGCATGTTGTACAGGGCGCCTGGGTGGCTCAGTCATTCAGCGTCTGCCTTAGGCTCAGGTCATGATCCCGGGGTCCTGGGATGGAGCCCCGCATCGGGCTCCCTGCTCTGCGGGAAGCCTGCTTCTCCCTCTCCTGCTCCCCTTGTTTGTGTTCCCTCTCTCGCTGTGTCTCTCTGTCAAATAAATGAATAAAATCTTAAAAAAAAAAAAAAAAGAATAGCACGGTGTGGCAAACAAGCAAAAGCTGTAGTGACATGGTAAAACCTCCTGTGCAAAGCCACATTCCTGACATTTCAGGCTTATTAGGGTTTGAGGGGCCATCTGGAAGGATGTCTCCCTGTCCCTTGCTGTTCTTCAGTCACACAGCTTGAATATATCACCCAGAGATGAAGGACCAGCCTTTTTATTAAAAACTACTTTTTCTCCAGCCACATATAGTCATCCCATTTGCTAAGAGAACGTGTCATCATAAAGATACCTCAAAAGATGAACATTTGAATTGCCAATTCTTAAAGCAAAAAAGTATAGATTTTGTATGAAGCTTCAAACATTTTAGTGAGAGTCCAATGGCTTTAACCAACAAGTAATTCCCAAAGGTGTTCAAGAGTAACTTTGGGGAAAGAAAAAAACTAAGGTGTCCATTTTATTATTATTATTTTTTAAGTAGGTTCCACGCCCACTGTGAGTCCAACACGGAGCTCGAACTCACAACCATGAGCCCAAGACCTGAGCTGAGATCAGGAGTCGGGCACTTAACCAACTGAGCCATCAGGTGCCCCCATTTTATTAATTTTTTAAAGGTGTCCATTTTAAAGTAAGATCACTTTATGCTCGAAAAAGATTCATGGAAAAAAAATTAAGCTTTAAGACAAGTGCTTTTAGCTGCAAAAAAAATAAAGATGAGCAGCGTGAATGAGCTTGTTCATTCATTTCACCTTGGACGATTAGCACTGAGTAGTCAATTTCTGTCAGTCGTTCATTGTTGAGCTGACTTGCGGCTTACATTCGCTTGACATTTATATTGCTTAAAATGTGACATGTATACATATTTATATAATGTAAAATACCACCATAGATGACTGAAAGCCTACATTAATTCTCGCTCCCCGAGACTCCCAGCAAGTGAGCACAGTGGGGTTACTTGCCCAGGGCGCCTGCTTCCTGATGTGGGACTCCTCTCGGATAATCCCCCCCCCGCAATTTTTACAGTGATAAAATACACATAACATAAAATTTATACATTATATATATAATTTTCAAATTTATATATAAATTTTTATGTATTTACAAATGTATAGAAATAGAGTCTCAAATTTCAGAGTCCCATAATTGAAGCTGTAGCAGAGCTTCAAGACTGAGTTTCCTGGAATAGAAGTTAAAAAGAGAGGGGGGGAGAGATGAGTTAAATTAGCCTCATTATTGACAAAACAAATCTTAATTCCCTGAAGGGGTGGGAATCGTAGCTTTACCTAGTCCTTTTTTATTTTATTTAATTATTAATAGTCTCTCCCATGATGTTTCATCATGGGCGGTGGTAGCCTTCCGTACTGTGGACTAGTATTCCAAATTCCCATCCTTCTGAAAATAGTTTCTCTCTGTTTGAGATGAGGAGCTGCCTGTGACTTGCTCTGGTCAATAAAATGTGAGCAAAAGTGACCATGTGTGTGTGCAAGTGCTCAATCGTCAGGCTTGTCCCAGGTGGAGGCTCTGTCAGCTACAGTGAATGGGGACAGCACAGTACAGAGCCCTCATGAAACCCACATTGGTCCACCCCAGACAAAAGGTAAACCACTGTTACTTGCAGGCATCCGAACCTGGGCATCATGGGATAGTGCAGCCCAACCAGGTCTTTCTTGGCTGTGTGTTTAGGGATCCCATATACAGTCCAGAACAATCCTTCCTGAGCTAACATTTGTCTGAGATTACTCAGTCAGCAAGGACACTGGTCCAAAATGACTCTTTCTGCGCTAAGATTTTTACTACAAATGCCCTAATGAATTTCATATGCTGTTTTTAAATGACACCCTTTGATAATAACTTTGGGCATAACTTTGCCATGTTACCTAGGGAAAGAGACTTTTTAAGATGATAAGGTAATTTAATTCAAGTCCATATGACTTTGGTGTTTGTCTTGATTGATTGGCATAAAGCCAATATTTAAAGCAATTAGATAGGCTGCTTATCCTATTTTCATAAAAATTACTTAATTTAGCCAGGTTTTAGACGTGTATTTCATAACGCATTGATCAAGATTGTCATAGACCAGAAATCCTCATTTTTTGTTTTAACAGTCTGAGGACAGTACCCGATGCAATTTATTTTTGTGTTAAGAAACACATATGTGTTTCTTAAACTGATGATACTCAGAGATGGATAGAACCAGGAAAATGTCCTATTATCCCTAAATTAGCACTCATTTTTGTGGCGCTTGTCCAATAAACACTTTTTGAATGGAATACTTTATCAAACAAAAGAAAGGACTAAAGGGCGTGTCTGTAGAGCAAACTATGAATAAGATTTTAAATATTCCCAGGGAAGTCAGGAAACCAACCAATGATAGTGCTTACCTCTGATCCTGAAATCACGTGATGCAGTGACTACGAGGGACGGCCCACCAGTCACAGAGGCCATGCACCTTTTAGTCAGTCTGGCAAAGTCATGATTTATTCCTGAGGTTTAGAATTCCTCCCCAGGCTTGACCTTGCTCACGTTAGTAAATTACCCCAGGTTAGGGGAAGGGACAGATCTGAGTTCTGATTTGTGTCATTGCTGTTGACATTACTTCTATATTTAACTCCATTCAATTTGTATCCAAATCACTGTGTCAGGCTTTGAAACATTGTTTCTGTTTCTTTCGGAGTTATAAGCAAACCTATTATGTGACATTTATTAACAAAACAAACCCGTTCTTCAAGTAAAGCACAGAGAAGTGAGACAACAGGATTACTGCTTAGTGGTTTTTTTGTTTTATGTTACTTTTAATCTTCTTCGTTTTCTCACTGGTTGTGTGTCCATCAACTATTTCCTGTGCATATTTATAGAATAGTTAAAAAAAAAAAAGTAATCTTGTTCAAAGTACTGCCAAAGAAACCTGGCTCATTTCCCATAATTTTCAGTACAATAAGTGATCTATTCATAGCCAGAGTACTTGTGTGGGTTGATGTTATTGCATTTTTATACATGGTACTTTTCAGTTGATGAAATCACTATAGGAAATTTTCCCAGATTTGCCATGCCGCGAGTTTGCTGAATGTCTACACTGCTACACTTTGCAGATCTTACGATCTACATGTTACATAAGACCTCATAAACCTCTGGTAAATACTGAGGGAAAATGAAGAGTTGGGTCCTGAAAATGTGTGTGACACATTGGAGATTCTTGGAAGAAAAGCACTACCTTAATCCACTCTTTAAACTCTGATATATGTATCCTTTAGTGGTTGGAGTATGTTATTTCAAGCATTTTTATGAAATTAAATAAGTAAAAATGCAAGCCTATTTGAAATAGAGGCTATATTATATAACTAGTACACTTTTCTAATAGGCTTGAAAACTCCAAGCATGGTATGCTTTTAAAACTTGCCAAATCATAGAGTCTATTTAAATATATTATTTTCCTGGAAAACGAAACAAATAGATAAAGCAAAGCTTTAGAAACAAATATTGTATTGTGCCCTGTACTATGAGCTGGTGGAGAAAATGTTTTCCAAGCCGCTTGCAAAAATATGTGGGTGAGCTTATCAAAATTTACAGCACACATACTCCATGCATGAAGTATATCACTCTTTCAGGGATATGATTAAAATCAGTCTCCCGAATCATTGGGAAGGTGAGGACATGAATCTTTCAGTAGCATATAAGCGAGTGATCTTTTGTTTCCTGAATTCTGATTCCTCTTTCAGTTAAAATTTGTCATAAGAGCCATAGAAGTTGTCTCTCTTTTACATATTTACCTACTTCTGGCACAAAACAAAGCTGTGTGCTTACATTATCACCAATAACATTCAGCCATGGATAAATCAATAGTTTAATGTGCAAACTTACAGAGCTATTAAACTCTGACTTTTCACTTCTAACATAACTTCTTTGACCAAATCAGCAGTCATATAGGGATGTATCTGGAGCATAACATAAACTCCGGGTGTGGTGAAGCTTCGGCATCATCACAGTTTGCATATGACGGTCTGAGGGCCAGTCCGCCCGCCCCCAGTGGTTTCGGCAGACGGGAGGAGGGGCACACGTGCTAGTGAAGTCACATGTATAAGGAAAGATACATTTGAAGACATTTTCAAGAACTTGACTCTTCTCATTTAGAAAAAAAATGGGTCTCTAAATTTATTATCACACCTACATATGTATGCTTTTTTACGAATAGTCTAAAACTACAGTAACTCAGGAACGAAGAATGAAACAGTGAAAGAGAAGAGAATTCGGAAGCAGAGCCACATAAAATATGCTTACATTTACATAAAATGTAAATAAAACTTCAAATTTGTAGTGAAATTATGAATGTTGTTAGGAAAAACCTACCAATCTGATAAACAAAATGGTGTATCCCTGCTACACATCAAGAACCAAAATAAATTTATATGAATTAATAATTTAAATAAAAATAATAAATACATTGGAAGAGAATATAGAAGTTCACTTTGTAGTCAAAGTTAGAATTGTTTCATTAAAACACAAACCCTAAAATATCCAAATAAATTGAAAGTGGATATTTAGTAGAAAGAATTTAGTAGATGGAAATATAAATGGACTGCCAAATTTGGTTTAGGAAAGTTAGGTTACACAAACCTTAGAAGCCATACAAAAATTATTGAAGGATATGACCTCCTATAAAATCTTTCATGTGACAAAATATACCATAAAACAATCAAAAGAAAAGTAGTGAACTACAATATATAAAAAGTTTTCATGAATAAATAAGAAAAGATAACAGCAGAAAAATATACAAGATTTACATAATGGTTAATATGCAAAATTAGGAAAATATAAATTCAGCAAATGGCAGGTGATTTTCCTTTCAGATTGGCAGAAATTGCTAATATCCAGTGTGTTGTTGAGGGTGTGGTGCACATGGCAATCTTGTGTTCCATTTGTGGAATTCCAAGTTGGTGTAGATATTTTAACAAGGTAATCTGTCAGTATCTATTAAATATAAATTCACATCCCTCCCAGGGAAATGTTCACGTGTGTGCAAAAAGGGCACATGCAAATATAGTCAAGGAAGCTTCACCTGTAACAGCAGAATAATTGCAAACAACCTAACTGTTTATCGATGAGGGAATATTAAGATGAATAGTGGCAGTGGTTAGAAAGAAAAAAATAATAAATCCATATATTTTGATATTAAAATAATCCCGAGATAACTTCAGTAATAAATGCATGGCAAGAAAAAAATGTACATTGTGACTCCATAATGTTATGAGCAAGCCAACTATATATTTATACATATGTATGCATGCATAGACACAGATCTGGAAAACACTCATCAAGGTTAAAACCAAAGCTTGCTCAGAAGAAAAAAATTGGGGGCATCAGGGAAAGGGGATATTTTGCATTTATGTGTATGCTTTCCATATAATCATAACTTGAAAATAAATAAGAAAAAATAGAGGGAAGCTGCACAGCAAAAAAAAAAAAAAAAATCAACAAAATGAAAAGGCAAACTCCTGAATGGGAGAAAATATTTGCAAATCATAAATCTGATAAGGAGTTAATTTCCAACATATACAAAGAACTCACACACCTCAACAGCAAAAACAAAGAAACAAACGAAAAACAATCAAACAATTCTATTAAGATATGGGCAGAATATCTAAACAGACATTTTTCTTTTTTTTAAAGATTTTATTTATTTATTTGAGAGGGAGCATGGATGTGTGTGTGCAGGGGTGAGAGACAGAGGGAGAGGGACAAGCAGACTCCTCGCTGAGCGGGGACCCCGAAACAGGGCTCAATCCCGGACCCCGGGATCACAACTTGAGCCAAAGGCAGCTGCTTAACTGACTGAGCCACCCAGGTGCCCCTAAACAGACATTTTTCTAAAGAAGACATACAGATGGCCAACAGGTATATGAAAAGGTGCTCAACATCACTCATCGTCAGGGAACTGCAAGTCAAAACAAATTGCAATGAGATCTCACTTCACACCTGTTGGAATGGCTATTATCAAAAAGACAAGAAGTAACAAGTGTTGGTGAGGGTGTGGAGAAAAGGGAACTTTGATGCACTGTTGGTGGGAATGTAAATCGGTGCAGCCACTGTGGAAAACAGTATGGAGTTTCCTCAAAAAATTAAAAAATAGAACCATCATATGATGCAGTAATTCCACTCCTGGCTATTTATCTGAAGAAAATGAAAACACTAACTTAAAAAGATATATGCAGCAGATGTTCATTGCAGTATTATTTACAATCGTCAGGATATGAAAACACTTAAATTTTCATAGATGGACAAAGAAAATGTGATAAATGTCTCTCTCTCTCTCTCTCTCTGGAATATTATTCAGCCATAAAAAATATAATGAGATCTTGCTATTTGTGACAACTTGGTAGGACCTCAAGGGCACCATTCTAAGTGAAAAGAAGACAAGCTCATAGATACTGAGAACAGGTTGGTGGATGCCACAGGTTGGGGGCCAGGGGTGGGTGAAATGGATAAAGGAAGATCAAAAGGTATAAACTTCCAGTTATGAAACAAATAAGTTGCGGGGATGTCATGTACAGCATGGTGACTGCAGTTAATAATAGCGTATTGCATATTGGAAGTCACTAAGAGAGATCTTGAAAGTTCTTATCATAAGAAAAAATTTTGTAACTATGTATGATGACCGATGTAAACTATCATTTTGCAACATATACAAATACTGAATCATTAATGTTGTATGCCTGAAACTAATAATACTGTCATAAGTCAATTGCACCTCGATTAAAAAAAAGAAAAATAGATAAGCCTCAGTTATACTAGAATTATATTAGAATTGTATATCTTCCCATCTCCGGTAAATGAGTATCATTCTCCATTTCCCCTGATTCCTACCAATTCTATACCCTAAGGTCTTCCCTCAGCATCCTCCCAGTGATTATCAGAGAGATCTATGAAAATTAACTAAAAATAACTCCTTCTGAAGCCTTCATTCGTCCACCTTCATGAGATTCGATTAATCTTTCATTCTCTAAATAAACAGAATGTCACCATATAACTAAACCATTATGATCTGTTTCCATTATATTTCCCAGCTGCATTAGAGAAAGAAGAGGAAATTTGAAAATGTGACAAGCATTCCTGAATCCTGTACTACATCTAACCACTAACTGATGAGCTTGAGGAGGGACAGTTTGGGAGAGTTGATCCATAAAGTCAGGAACTACACTGTGTTCAAATAGATGACTGAGTCTGTCACATTCTACTTTGCATCTGTGTATTAGATGAAAACCCCTACTTATTATTAGAAGCATCTAACTTTTTATCTGAAGCCCCTGATGACACTGATATTGAACTAGCATCATCAACACTTTGGGATGCTTCCCCACTTTGGAGCCAACACATGAACAGCAGTTTCACTTTTCCCTCCTGTAAAGGAAAACCTGAAATCAAAGTCAAAGGAACTAACGTAGAGAGCCAATCATGTGACCTAAATACAAGACCATAATGTGAAGAGTGGGGTGTAAACCCAACCATCACAGCTCCACATATTTGGTTTTGGACACAGCCTTCTTAAAACACTTAAAGACACTCGAGGGTCCAATCTGTGTCTTCTCTGTTTCACATGGTCAGGTCACTACAAGCACCCATGGTGGATGGGAAAATATTTCATGTGAGTTACATGGTCACTTTCCATTTTCTTAAGACGTGGAAACTCAATGTTGGAGATTGACTGGAGCATGCACTTTTAATCCTTTTAATAACAGAGGAGTTTATTGCAAAATAGAAAAAGGGTGTTATCAAAGAATAAACATAAATAAACCCTAAATCCATTGTAGCAAGAGTGATAAGATTACTGTCCACTACCTTTTGAGCGTATTTAGTGAGGTTGAGTCAGATTCTCAGAGTCTGGGCTCCTTGAGCCCTGGACAGAGAAAAGCCAAGGGCTCACTAAATAGAAGGTCAGCTCAGGCAGCTTTCCCCTAAATAACCCATCCAAACCACCCACTGCGCCTTCCACCTTTCAGAACCACGATGCGACTGCAGAAGAGAAGTATTTTGTAATCACTGCAGAATGGTTTGAGGCTCTGGAGGGCAAAGACTGAAGCTAACAGTTAGTTAGTTAGTTAGTTAGTTAGTTAGTTAGTTAGTTAGTTAGT